>NC_079190.1:447343153-447478153 GCF_029499605.1 Hyla sarda
GTGGGAGGAGCAGAACTTTATAATAATGGGACAGGTGTGGAAACTAATTATGGGTGCACTGGCCCTTTAAATCTTAAAGCTTCGGTGCGCGCACATCCTAGGAGGCGGGGGCACGCGTGCCGGAGCTGAGGGACAGATGCCACCAGGGACTGAGGTAAGTGACGGGCTGGGACTCACATGCGGGCGCGTCCCGCGATGCGAATCCCAGCCCCGACGACTGGGGACATGAGAGGAGGAATGCGCTCCAGGCGGGCATGACACTTTGTCATAAGGAAAAATGACCAATCTGTAAGCTACCTCCAAAAGGTGGCACCAGAGAGCTACTTTGCATATCCTTCTTTCCAGAATTCCCAGTAGAGCATGATTGGCCTATAAGTCTCCATGCGCCTTTTTGTCACTCTCCTCAAGGAGAAACATTATCCATTTGGTCTGTTGGTAGGAAGAATTATAACACCCAGTTGTCGGTCTATTACAGAAAAAAACTTGGTTATTGATACACTGCAGAGTTTTAAGAAAATTTATCTAATATTGTTATTTTAAGAAATACAAATATTTCCTGATACAGGCATTGTTCTACCTCTGGTTTGGATTTACAAAGGCAAAATATCAGGGAATTGCATTATAAGGAGTTCTGTAATAGGCATGGTCAAGGTACAACTATAGAAGGGCAGCTGTGGGGTAGAAAACGCCCCTGCAGTTGCCTCTAGAGCAGATCAACAAGCTAAAAATTACAAAGAAATGTGGGCACAGCACTGTGGAAAAATAGGGATCACATTGTGATACTAGGTTTTCTTACCTAGTGTTTAAGAGCCTGGTGTTTGTTTTCTCCTCCACCACCTTTCCATCACATTTGGATCCATTTTCAGCCACCATTGTACATGATAATAATGTAAGGGATGGGACTAAACACATATGGGCCTTCTCTCCAATGGCCCCACAGCATCTCCACTAGTCTGCCTATACAGTATGGTCTGTATAAAGTTTACATGAAGTTGTACACCATTATCACAAATAGCATGAAGGCTATTGGCAGGCTATCGGGAGGCTACGGTAAATTTGACTTCCTCATGCTTTCTATGCTCTAATTCCTTTTGCTTATAACAGAAGCAATTCAGCTAATGAACCTACATGAGGGAGTTTCATACAATACACTTAGCTAGAATATTACACTGTGTACTTCCAAACTGGAGCTGCACTATGCTGGAAGTTGTGGTCCAGTACACACAAAGAATCTGAATCAACAGAGAATCTGTAATATAATGTTACTATGATATTCAGTTCTAATAACCCTTCCAGTACATGAGGAATTTCAGATTCTCTGCTGTTGTTTTAGAGGCTTATGAATGGGGAAAAAAGTAAGACAATGCAGGCTAAGGTTATCATACTCTGCTGACCAAATTGTGATCTGAGTTGATTGTGCTTTCCAAAAGTTTGGTTTGCCAATCTTTTGGAAAGTGTTTATTTTTTTTATTTTTTGGTTTGTGGTGAAGCGCAACTTAAGTCATTTGTCACAGTAAACCAGCAAATCCACTGGCTTACTGTAGCATCTTGTTGGTCTGAGTGCTATGCACCAACCCAGAAAAGAAGGAGTTAATTAGTGCTGCCGAGTGGTAGTTAACTCCTTGAGTGTGGGGTGTATACATTATACAGGCACCTATATGGCTGTATAATGTATACAGTGAAGAGAGTGATACCTGCCATCTCAAAGCTGGTCTGGGCCTCTTCTTGTGTAGTCCCGCTTTTGGCAATGATGTCATGAGGGAGGCAGAGCTACACAAGAAGATGGTAAGTATCACTCTCTTCACTGTATCTATTGTACAGCCATAAATATGGCTGTATAATGTATACAATCCCCCCAAGGAGTTAACTAGTGATAGCATCATTTAACTCCTTCCTTGCAGGGCTGAGCTGTCACCACAGCTGTCAGTTGCATGCACAGTTCAGCCCTGATATTGCCAGGATCACACGAGCTGTACCTGGCAATGCCCTAAAGTTTTTGAGCCATGAACCCGCCAAAGTTCGGATCGTATCTGGGTTCGGGGGGCTCGACTCGCTTAACTCTAGTCGTGATGTTGAAAGGACAAGGAAATGGATATAAAGGCAGAGTTTGACACCAGAAAGGAGAGTGAGAAACCACCACATGTACTGTCATAGGGAACTGCTGAGAAAGCAGGTCTGAGTACACCTAAAGATGAGTGAATTGTAGAGTTGAAAAGGTCTTCATTATGTCCCCTTGGCCCTCATCACTCATAGCCCTGAAACTACAGTCTCTATTTCTCCAGTTCCTCCTGATCCTTCTTTCTAATATTGTTGTGAGCTTCTAGGACTGCAGATCCATCTTGAAAGATTTGAGGCGTATTTACATCCACTTGATGAAAACAGTTCTGGTTACTACATGGTCACATTACATAGCTACATTGCCCCATGCTGTCCATGTGGCAACCCTATTCTTTTTTTTTTTTTTTTAAATAAATTGTTAATTTATAAGAAATTTCTGGTTTACAGTAAGTACAGAATACAAACAGTAAAATAAATCAACATAGACAACTGCAGTACAAGGCTGTTCAGTGGTGAGAAGGACGAAGCATCATCAGTCATCAATATATTATGACAGCATGTATACAATAGATGTAGAAGTTCACAATTAAAGTCAGCAAAAATTACGAGGTATAATTCACCAATAGGTTGGGTGAAATAATCCAGTGTAGCATAAAATAAAAGTTATACAGTGCCACTGCAGTCAAAAAAGAAAAAAGAGAATAAAGGGTATAAAAGAAAAAGAGAGAAAACTAGAATTGAAGAAGGAATAGAATATAGGCGTATAACCCAAAATATAGAAAGTAATCGAGTGAATATAAAGAATACAAAGAGAGAGTAGATTGAAAGTCTCGTCCGCATGGCCTGCTAACTGAAAAGAAACATCTCAGGGAAAGTTGGTTAGATCTTCCTCCCAAACATCCCATGGGTGCCAGTTTAGATGGAATTGAGTTACTGAATGGTCTACTAAGGCTGATAAATGTTCCATATGTCTAATGTCTCTGATTTTATCCAGTAAAACTGGGAGAGGTGGGTCTTCCGTACGATGCCACCATTGGGCCAAGAGGCATTTGGAGGCGGTTAACAAATGTATACAAAGTCTGACTTGGTGTTTAGTAAGGCTGTCCGGAAGCAGATTAAGAATGAAGATGGTGGGATCTAGTCTAGGAAGGAATCCAACCACACCATAAATAATATTCCTCACGTCGCCCCAAAATTGACTTAACTTAGGACACTCTGGCAACCCTATTCTTAATGCAGAATGTAAAACAATCCTTCACTCCACATGATGTGCCATTCATACATGTCCCATCTAGTCATTCTAGTATTCTGAATACTATGAATAGTCCCTGGCCCTATCTTATATGAAGGATAGCCTTATGCTTATCCCATGCATGTTTAAACTCCTTCACTGTATTTGCAGCGACCACTTCTGCAGGAAGGCTATTCCATGCATCCACTACTCTCTCAGTAAAGTAATACTTCCTGATATTACTGTATAAACCTTTTCCCCTCTAATATAAAACGATGTCCTCTTTTGGTAGTTTTTCTTATTTTAAACATAATGTCCTCCATTACCGTGCTGATTCCCTTTCCTTTCCGTTTCCAAGTACATGTTAAGATGCTTTAACCTTTCCTGGTCAGTTTCTCCTGGATTCCATTAAAACTGTTCCAGTCTTATAGGGACTCATTTACTATTAATCTCATTTAAAAAAAAAAAAGTTGGTTTCATCTTTGGTGACAGAAAAGCCTTTAGGCCCAATCACGAATTGTACAGTTCCATCTCCTAAAGTATTCACTAGGTGAGTTGTCTTATCAGACAGTGGTGGCATATGTTCATCTCTGCATAGTCTTAGAATTTGCCACTTAGTCTTTTGATCACTTTGCTTAGCTTTTTTCAGGTGGCTATATTGAAACCTCTGTCACATGCAGAATGACAGACATGGGGGAGGTTAAGACCACTCTCTAGTGTGAGGATCCCATGAATCAACTCTGTGAATCTTTTCCAGGGGAAGACCACTGATAGCCTAACCACAGGACAGGCCATCAATTGCATCCCCATTGATCAGCTGTTCTGTACAGCCAAGGCACTCAGATGTAAACAATGTATGAAGCCAGACAGGGAATACAAAGAATTAATGCGACCCTATAGAGAAAATAAGAATTTGAAGGTTGTGGACTATTATAAAGTTATAGTGATCAGGGAGGACTGACCACATCTATAACTCTAAGGCTGTAGCCTCGGGAGGGGCAGGAGCCAGGATAAAGAAGAGGAGACAGCAGCAGAGTTGGCTCCAGTTGGAAGGGGAGCGCTTACTTCTTGACTAAACACACACACGTTTTCCAGGGTGCCAGGCGCAGCATGAACACTGGGACATGAGGGTTTGCCCATTGGATGCAGGGTGACATCTTGGCATGAAGCTGCCAGAGATTCCAGACAAGAATGGCTGTGTTACTTCACTGAAGCTAAAGACTGCAATGGAGCACATAATCTGTTGGGGGGGGGAGAGGGGGGGGGGCAGTGAGGTAGACCATTCCATGGTCCCCATAGCAGTTGCGTGATCTGCCCCTATGGACAATACTCCACAGGAGTCAGAAGACTTGTGGTAGTGGCAGCTTCCCTTCACTTCAATATTGTAAGTATGACATGATAAAGGAGCTGTGGTAAAGTCTAAATTTCCAGGTTTAGGGGGCAGCAGGGCTTATAATGATAGTTGGCTTTATGGATTGGTATTAGTTTAAACTTTTTCATATCAGTTTTTGTAAAGTAAAGTCTGACTTTAAGGACTGAGGATTTTCTCCAATAATTGTGGGGCAAGTCACATTTTAGAATCACACAGTAAGGGTTTGTTGAGCGTGATCCATCACCCAGAGTGGGAATTAGTAATGGGCTTGCTAATGGTTATGTTTTTTATGATGATTTACAGGCTGCATCATGGAATGGACAAAGTGATTTAACAGGGACAGAGCCTGTTATTTTATGGTAAAAGCTCAATCTTATTCCAGAGACAACCTGCATAATGAAAGACCAGCCGTGACTGATTAGCTCACCAGCGAGGAAAACATGATAATGATATTGACATACAGAATTGTTCATACTGAAAAATATGGATCTATTTCGGGCACAATAGGTTTTGTTTCCATGCATTTACTAAGCATGGGAATAATACAATTTACATGTAATTACACTTTTTAGATTATTCCAACTGAACAGAACATTCTACCTTGAAAAACAAAGAGGATCATTGCCGACCTATGTTACATTTAATGGTCTACTGCCGCAAAAACAGACTTTCCTATATAGGATTTCATATTTCTGAGAGCCTCAATTTCCATCGTATTAGCATGTTGGAACAATTTCCAAACAGATGGGAGTTTTGGACATTTATTCAGATCTGTTGCTGTCAGAAGGCAAAAGGACGGAATGATTAAGAGTTCATTCACCTTACAGAAGTAGCCTTTGTTGGCAATGTCAGTGGGTGTAAGAACATGCTGGGAGTTGTAGCTCTACAGAGCAGATGGTAATACATAGCAATATGCGTAAAGCTTAGCTGATAATCCTGAGAATGGCATTGCTACTGGCCACAAATTGCAGAGCTAAAATTAAACGATATCTCCAATTCATTGTAATTGGAAATGTAAAGATGACTAAAGTTGGCTGAAGATTTTGATTTTGGTGGGCTCAACAGAAAATCTTGTTTGGGTCTGGTGGCTCCTGGCTAAAGATGAGCGTACCGAACCTGTAGAACCTGAGCTTGGTCAGAACTTTGCTAAAAATTCGGTTTGGCTAAAACTTAAACTTCACGTTCATTCTTTCAGCAAAACCTGCTAAAATAACATCAGTCCCATGGCAGAAATGATATGGAGGATGGATCACATGACCTCAGGGTAGCCTATAATGCATTCCAAACAGCTCTCCCAGCCATTCAGGAGGCAGTAGAGGGGGATGTCAAAGCCTCTATAAAAGACTTTGCACATAGCTTCAGCATCCATTTTAGAGACAGTAGGTGTTAGGTGAAGATCTCTGTGAGGGACACTAAGCAGTGTATAATACAGATAGGAGTAGGACAATGGATGCCAATCCTGTTGCCACTCCCAAAAAGGGGTCATTTTTGGACTACTTGCTTCTTTCAATTCATATAAACAGCAAAACGCATCTGCCTCTAAAACAGGAGAATTTTTGGACATTAAATTTTAAAAGCATAATAAATCTGCTAGTACAGTATGTTTTTATTACCACCAGGTACCAACCGTTTACTTATAGCCATATATGTCACTGTAACTATAAAATTATTTTTGCCTTGATAACAACTCAGAAGTCCATAGATATACTCCTAGATGACCTAACAGTGTTATACAAGGCTTTTACGGCTTTTATCCTTATACACATGTTTTTGGGTTATTGGTGAAGTCTAGGTTTGGACAAAACTAGTTCAGTCAGAACCAGAACTTTAGTATGGCGAACTAAACTTTTATAAAGTTTCCCCATCTCTGCTCCTGACTCTTCTCTGGCAGTCTTATCACCTATGTGAACAAAGGATCAGGCATGGTGAAATCCAACATACATGATGTACTGTTCACATGGGAGACAAGCCAATGCCGAATCACATGGGAAAAAAAAGTGACATGCAACTTCCTTTCCGCATGGTTTCCTGTCCCCCACTTTAGTCAATTGTAGCAAGGTTATTGACAGTAACACCATGTAGTTTTTAACACAAAAGCTGTAAAGTTTTCATGCAAAACATTTTTTGATTTGGTCCATGTGAACATACCCTAAGACTTTGATCAAACTCTATGTAGAGAAAAGACAATTGTTTATTGACAAGGAGATTGTGTGAAAAGTGCTTGGTGGCTTGTCATGTAAGGTCCAATTCAAGGCTTGTGGAAAGTCCAATTACAGCATTGCACTATTGCAATATGAATGGGAAGCTTAAATGGTCACTGTCATTAACCCCTTAAGGACCAAGGACGTACCGGTACGTCCTTGGTCCTGCTCTTCTGATATAACGCGGGGTTACACAGTAACCCCGCGTCATATCATGGCGGGCCCGGCGTCATAGTGAAGCCGGGACCCGCCTCTAATAGCGCGCAGCGCCGATCGCGGCGCCGCGCGCTATTAACCCTTTAGCCGCCCGCTCAAAGCTGAGCCGCGCGGCTAAAAGTGAAAGTGAAAGTTCCCGGCTAGCTCAGTCGGGCTGTTCGGGATAGCCGCGGCTAATCGCGGCATCCCGAACAGCTGACAGGACAGCAGGAGGGCCCCTTCCTGCCTCCTCGCTGTCCGATCGCCGAATGACTGCTCAGTGCCTGAGATCCAGGCATGAGCAGTCATCCGGCAGAATCGTTGATCACTGGTTTCTTATGAGAAACCAGTGATCAACATAGAAGATCAGTGTGTGCAGTGTTATAGGTCCCTATGGGACCTATAACACTGCAAAAAAAAAGTGAAAAAAAAAAGTGAATAAAGATCATTTAACTCCTCCCCTATTAAAAGTTTGAATCACCCCCCTTTTCCAATAAAAAAAAAAAACAGTGTAAATAAAAATAAAAATAAACATATGTGGTATCACCGCGTGCGGAAATGTCCCAATTATAAAAATATATCATTAATTTTTATAATCGGTCAATGGCGTGCGCGCAAAAAAATTCCAAAGTCCAAAATAGTGCATTTTTGGTCACTTTTTATATAATTTAAAAATGAATAAAAAGTGATCAATAAGTCCTATCAATGCAAAAATGGTACCGTTAAAAACTTCAGATCACGGCGCAAAAAATGAGCCCTCATACCGCCCCATACACGGAAAAATAAAAAAGTTATAGGGGTCAGAAGATGACAATTTTAAACGTATTAATTTTCCTGCATGTAGTTATGATTTTTTCCAGAAGTCCGACAAAATCAAACCTATATATGTAGGGTATCATTTTAATCGTATGGACCTACAGAATACATATCAGGTGTCATTTTTACCGAAAAATGTACTACGTAGAAACGGAAGCCCCCAAAAGTTACAAAACAGCGTTTTTTCTTCAATTTTGTCGCACAATGATTTTTTTTCCCGCTTCACCATAGATTTTTGGGCAAAATGACTGATGTCATTACAAAGTAGAATTGGTGGCGCAAAAAATAGGCCATCATATGGATTTTTAGGTGTAAATTTGAAAGAGTTATGATTTTTTAAAGGCAAGGAGCAAAAAACGAAAATGCAAAAACGGAAAAACCTCCGGTCCTTAAGGGGTTAAACTTTGATATTTTGTTACTCTTCTTATAAGAAACATATTTGTTATATATTTTATAATTTAATTTTGAATATATATATATATATATATATATATATATATATATTTATTTTTATTTTTTTATCTGAATAACTGGCAACTAGGGGTCTAACTCCACATTCAGACCTGACTTTGGTCTCATCCCAGCCGGGCACTTCGAGACCAAAGTCAGGAAGTGCGGGTGGGACATCGGCGATACACAGCGTTTGCTCACTGCCCTGTCAATCATGCAGGGCACAGCAAATGCTGTGTGCAGCCAATCGCCTTAGGTCTGCTCTGATCCTTCTCCTCTCTGTTATCCATGTGCAGAGAGGAGGGGAAAGGAAACAGCTTGCAGCAACTTTCTGTCTCTTCTATGCTGTGCTGTGAAGATGAGTCAGGGCGGATGTTCACCCGGCACAGCTTCAGATGACATCACGCCTGCCGGGGAACGCCCCCTCCCAACCGCTAAAGCTCAGTGTGAGCTGAAGACATGGGGAAAGATAAGGTAAAAAAAAATAAAAAGAATTAAGACAAGAGAGGGGGTTGTCAGGGTGGGGGGAAGAAAAGGGAGGGGAGTTTAAAATTTTTGATAATGACAGGTACTCTTTAAGGACAGCCATAAATAGGAAGAGTCATAGATATTGACAGCTAATGTGCACAATTTAAACATTGAACAATTTCAGTTCCCATGTGCCTTCAAAATCTCATCGGTTTGATTTGGAGAAATGTATCTATGCTTTCTGTTGTCAATAATTCTCAGATCAGTTAACATATTGATAGTGGAACTAGAGTGGTTAAATGAGAAATGAGAATGGGCCCAGTACAAAATGTGTGCATGGCCCCCACCTACCATGTCCTTATGTCAGGTAGGCTTTTGGGCCCTTCAGGCATCTTGAACACTTTGCACTAACTATTGCTAGAGTACCTTAATTAAAGAATTCAGAGGCAGCTATGAGTAAACCTGTAAAAAGATGTTCTTCTCCATTGCTGCATTCAGACTATATGGGAAACTAAAGAGCCATTAGAAAGAGAAATTCAATAAACCGGTTGCCTCCAACCATTGGCTTCAAAACATCATGAGAATTTTGACATATAGATGTGCCCTCATGCTAGGGGCATTGCATTTGTGACCTAAGATAAGGAAATTGGATATGGGAGAGGAAGGTATGGATGGAGACAATTTTGTTACTTACTGCCCCTATTGTTTGGTGTTGCTCTCAGTTTTTCTTGCAGAACCACCCTCCTACTTCCTGTCTGCAGTTGTGCCATGTTACTGGGCTATTTTACCCTTTAACCTGGAGTGTCACGGAAGTTACTTCTGGTTATATATTTCTCCTATATACTTCCTTTAAATTGTCTGGTACTCTCAGTACTACTCCGTTCCTATGACCCCACTACAGTCCTAACCACACTTCAGTCCTGTGACCATGTTGGTGTCCTGTAACAAGTCCAAAAGCTGTGCAAAGCTAAAAACTGTGATCTGGGAATACTCTTAGGGTTAAAACCAGGGCTCCCTTAGACACCCCAATTTAACAAGCATTAAATCAGTTGCAGCCTCAGGTGGATACACTATTCAAGCCACAAAAATCGATCATAACACTGCACTACACTGTTGAAGCAGGAGCTATATACAAAAGGAAATACAAAAAATAGATCTAGCTAAACCAGTTTGTGACCTAAAGTGTGTCTAAGAAAAGGAAATAGAGGAAGGGATGAATGGAGACAATTTTGTTACATACTGCCTATCATGTTGTTGTTCTCAGTCTTTCTTTACAGCACCACTACTTTCTGTCAGCAGTTGTGCTATGTTACTAGGCTGGCATTTTATTCATTAAACTACAGTATTTCAAAAAAAGTGATGCTATTTTGTTTCACATGATCACACCTGTAGTAATGCAATAGTAAATTCTTCCTATGAGCTCTATATCCCTGCAGCTATTTTCGATAAGCACATCAACATCTGCTATATAAATCCAACTAGTACTCTCATTTATTGCTGTAATGGCAGTGGTGAAGTGGATCCGCTGAACCTGTGTGGATGATGGCGTGGGCCGTACCAGGGAGCGGAGTCTAAGGTGCAACTGGTTTTCACCAGAGCCCGCTACAAAGCAGGATGGACTTGCTGCGGCAGGGGGCACCCAGGTCGCTACCCCAGATACGACTTGTTAAAACAGGATGCTAAGGTGTAACGTTGTACGCGAAGGTTGAGGCTAACTCGTAGTCGGGGACAGGCTGGAAGGTCAGGACAGGCGGCACTGGAGCGTGGTCAGGATATGGAGCTGAAGGAACTGGAACATGGAATAGTAGAACACACTTTCTCTAAGGCAGCAAGGCACAAAGATCCGGCAAGGGTTAAAGGAAGTGCAGACATATTAAGGGGCAGGAAACAACAAGGACCAAATGGTGGTGTACTGTCCCTTTAAATATCAGAGAGCCATCGCCCACGCGCCCTAGAAGGCGGGGATGCACGCGCCGGCAGGCACGAAGAAGAAAGGAGACACGCGGACGATGGGGAAGGTAATGGGCAGTGGGCTGGGCACAATCGCATCACGGGATGCGAATCGCAGCGCAGACCGCGCTGGGCAGCGTAGGAGTGCGTCCACGGCCGGCATGTCTGACTGCGGTGCGACTCCTAACAATTGCCTGAGTGTCAGTGCAGTTACTTCTGGTTATACCCCTCTCCAATATACTGCCTCAAGCTGCCTGGTACTTCTAATATTACTTTTAGTCTGTTCCTATGACTCCACTTTAGCCCAAACCACACTTCTGTCCTGTGACCATGTTTGTGTCCTGTCATGGCTGTAAAAACTAGGCTAAAAACTGTGATCTGTGAATACTCTGCTGCAATGTCCAAACCTTAGGGTTAAAACCAAGACATCCTTACGCACAGCACCCCAATTTACCAAACATAGAGCCAATTGCAACCTAAGGAGGATCTACTACCCAAGTCTGAGAATCGAAACACTCTGCAAAAGGAAATAACCAAAATAGATTGTGATCTATAGATCAAATCAAGTTAAAGCACACTGTATATAGAGAAGATAGATGTGCTATAAAAACTATAACCATGATAATTACAAAGGGAAAGAACATAGACTATAAAGTGTTTCTCACGCTCGGAGGGTTTTATATGCAAAACATAAAGAACACAAAACAATTATTGTCACTAATCATCTTCGGTAATTCAATTTACGTCCAGGCTGAAACCCATTCCTTAAAGCAAGAGGAGGAAGCATCAAACTATTTTTTTCGACAAAGTTTAACCTTTCAATTCCTATTTAGTAAGTCTGGGAGAGATGAAAGGCAATGTCAATAGAGTCTCTGACCTTTGCCGTAAACACGAGTCTCTCGTTACCAGTAAACAACTTAGTGAATACGGCATTTTTAGCTTCCAATGACAGCGGCTGAATATAAATCATCAGTCTAAAATACAGGTCTTTATGAATTTAAAATGAAAGGAGGCTTAATGTTCATGCATGAGTTATACTAAAGCATTTGCAGTTAGCCCTAATGTATACATAAAGCTTTCATTGCTTATATATTCTGAAAACTGGAAACTAGGAAGGTAATGGCAGATGGAGGCTACTTCTTCTCAGGGTCCCCTTGTGTCGGTACATAATTGTACTGGGGATACAAAGTGCCAAGACAATGTACCGCATATCTTGTGTAAATGACAATCTTGGTTTACTGACTGGATCCAGACCCATAGGCAGCATACTCTGTAATAAAAGCCAACAAACTGCAAGTTATGCACATTAGATTTGCACTGGTAGATAGCAGGGACAAGCACAGGTTGACTGGAAAGGGGGCTTAACCCCTTAAGGACGCAGGGTTTTTCCGTTTTTGCACCACCAATTCTAATTTGCAGGGACATTAGTCATTTTACCAAAAAATCCACAGCTAAACGGAAAAAAAAAATCATTGTGCAACAAAATTGAAGAAAAAATGTAATTTTGTAACTTTTGGGGGCTTCCGTTTCTACGCAGTGCATTTTTCATTAAAAATGACACCCAATCTTTATTCTGTAGGTCCATGTGGTTAAAATGATACCCTACTTATATAGGTTTGATTTTGTCGTACTTCTGAAAAAAATCATAACTAGAATGCAGGAAAATTTATACATTAACCCCTTAAGGACTCAGGGTTTTTCCGTTTTTGCACTTTCGTTTTTTCCTCCTTACCTTTTAAAAATCATAGCCCTTTCAATTTTCCACCTAAAAATCCATATTATGGCTTATTTTTTGCGTCGCCAATTGTACTTTGCAGTGAAATGGGAAAAAAAATCATTGTGCGACAAAATCGAAGAAAAAACGCCATTTTGTAACTTTTGGGGGCTTCCGTTTCTACGCAGTGCATATTTCGGTAAAAATTACACCTTATCATTATTCTGTAGGTCCATACGGTTAAAATGATACCCTACTTATATAGGTTTGATTTTGTCGCACTTCTGGAAAAAATCATAACTATATGCAGGAAAATTTATACGTTTAAAAATGTCATCTTCTGACCCCTATAACTTTTTTATTTTTCCACGTACAGGACTCATTTTTTGCGCGGTGATCGGAAGTTTTTATCGGTATGATTTTTGTTTTGATCGAACTTTTTCATGACTTTTTATTCATTTTTTAATAGTATAAAAAGTGACCAAAATACGCTTTTTTGGACTTTGGAATTTTTCTGCGCGTACGCCATTGACTGTGAGGTTTAATTAACAATACATTTTTATAGTTCGGACATTTACGCACGCGGCAATACCACATATGTTTATTTATTTTTTTACACTGTTTTATTTTTTTATGGGAAAAGGGGGGTGATTCAAACTTTTATTAGGGAAGGGGTTAAATGACCTTTATTAACAGTTTTTTTTAACTTTTTTTTTTTGCAGTGTTATAGGTCCCATAGAGACCTATAACACTGCACACACTGATCTTCTACACAGATCACAGGCGTGTATTAACACGCCTGTGATCAGTGTTATCGGCGCTTGACTGCTCCTGCCTGGATCTCAGGCACGGCGCAGTCATTCGCCGATCGGACACCGAGGAGGCAGGTAAGGGCCCTCCCGGTGTCCTGCAAGCTGTTCGGGATGCCGTGATTTCACTGCGGCGGTCCGGAACAGCCCGACTGAGCAGCCGGGTCACTTTCACTTTCACATTAGAAGCGGCGGTCAGCTTTGACCGCCGCTTCTAAAGGGTTAATACCGCACATCGCCGCGATCGGCGATGTGTGGTATTAGCCGCGGGTCCCGGCCGTTGATGAGCGCCGGGACCAACGCGATATGATGCGGGATCGCTGCGCGATCCCGCTTCATATCGCGGGAGTTGGTGCAGGACGTAAATATACGTCCTGCGTCGTTAAGAGGTTAAAAATTCTCATCTTCTGACCCCTATAACTTTTTTTACTTTTTGACTTTGAAATTTGGAATGATGTTTAATTAATTATATATTTTTATAATTCGGACATTTCCGCATGTGGTGATAGCACATATGTTTATTTTTATTTACACAGTTTTTTTTTTTTTTTTTTTAATGGGAAAAGGGGGGTGATTCAATCTTTTATTAGGGAAGGAGTTAAATGATATTTATTAACTGTTTTTTTTTTACTTTTTTTTTTTTTGCAGTGTTATAGTTCCTATAGGGGGCTATAACACTGCACACACTGATCTTTTACACATATCCCTGTAAAGCCATAGCTTTGCATGGATCAACGTTATAGGCGGTAGATCGGACGCGACGGATACTCCCCATCAGCATGACTGAGCTGCTGGGAAGCTTTCGCGATCAGTGCCGCACGCTATTAGCCCAGGGCCCCGGCTATCATTAGCCGCTTGGACCGACCTGGTATGACGCGGGGTCACGGCGTGACCCCGTTTTAAATACCGGGACCGGGCGTAGGGCATACAGGTACGCCCTATGTCCTTAAGAGGTTAAAGGGGTACTCCGCCCCTAGACATCTTATCCCCTATCCATAGTCAAACCCATTAACTGATTCAAGGAGAAAGTCCAAGGGGGATATAGCATTGCATTAAGAGCATTTTTTTTCTTTATGTCGGGTGTACAAAATGTTGCCTAAGCACTTTTTTTTATTGCTACTTTTCTGGATACCCAGAAAGTACAAAACAGCCTTACCAAAGAAACTTTCAGTTTTTACTTTGCAGTGGTCACATATTTATGAAGTGGGAATGTCACACATAGGCATAAAAAAGTTTTAAACCCCTCCAAAAAGTCGCAAGTCAAAGCCAGGCCCTACCTAGCTTACAAAACTGCCTTTGGAGGGAATTTTTCAAAAGTCGCACAACTTTTGGGCTAAAAAGACTTTGAGTAGAGGAGGAAACATGCAAAATGGTGTTCTTAGGTGATTTAATGTTTTTTACTTATGTGAGCCAAATTTCTCAAAACACCCCCCCCCCCCTTGATAGGATGATAAATTTGTCGCACATAAGCAAAAGCAAAACTCACTTTCAAAAGACAACAATGATAAATGTCCACCCACTAAATCTTTATTAGGCCACGTTCACAGGTGGTCAAGTACATCCAACGTTTCGACCCCACAGGGTCTTTGTTGAGCATTATTTTGCAACACTGTCAGGAGACGTTTATGCTCTATGTCTCCAACTAGTGGTTGACTTGTGCAGGGCTCAAGGCCTGGGTCTCTGCCACCCCCCAACCCCCATGGCACACCCCAACCCCTAGGGTCCATGCCAACTTCACCCCTAGTGGATAAGGGAAGAAAATTGACCCATGAATCAGGCGCTGTTCTGAATTCCAATATAAATGAGATCCAGATCCAAGTGCAGCATTAAAGTACCATGAGGCACTATGTTTATTTAGCACACCAACAACGCATTTCGGAGGTGACACCCCCACCACTACAAACCACTCCCGATTTCATTTTTTTAGAACTACATCAGTGATTTCAGTAAGGAATTCTTTTTTGACCAAAGAATATGAAGCTTGCCACCACGACAAGGTAGACTCTTTTAGGCAGGGCCCTACACTAACACTAACTACACTACCTTTTCTAATCTGCCCTATCAATCTTACCCTAGCACACATAACCAAAAAACATCTTAAAAGCACAAGGTTTACTCTTTCACCCTTTTTCATATCTCCCCTAACACATCATCTAAGGAAAAAATCCTAAAATACACAAGGAACTCTTTTGAGAAGGACCCTACACTAACTACACCTTTCGCCATGTCTCTCCGTGCTATTTTCCACCTACAGACCCATAGAAGGGATTGTTTTTTTTGCACCACCAATTGTACTTTGTAATCATTATACCATAAAATCTACAGCACAAAATTATTTGCGGGGCAAAATAAAAAAAAAAAAAAAAACATTTTGTAACTTTTGTGGGCTTCCGTTTCTATGTAGTGCACATTTTTGGTAAACATGACACATATTCCTTATTGTCACGATTCAGCTTACGGGTTGTGGATCCGCTGTGTCAGCGAGGGATTGGCGTGGACCGTGCTAGTGGACCGGTTCTAAGAGGCTACTGGTTTTCACCAGAGCCCGCCGCAAAGCGGGATGGTCTTGCTGCGGCAGTAGCAACCAGGTCGTATCCACTAGCAACGGCTCAACCTCGCTGACTGCTGAGAAGGCGTGGGACAGAAGGACTAGGCAGAGGCAAGGTCAGACGTAGCAGAAGGTCGGGGGCAGGCGGCAAGGTTCGTAGTCAGGATGGATAGCAGAAGTTCAGGTAACACAGGCTTTGGACACACTAAACGCTTTCACTGGCACAAGGCAACAAGATCCGGCAGGGGAGTGCAGGGGCAGTGATCAGATATAGTCTGGGAGCAGGGGGGAGCCGATTAAGCTAATTGGGCCAGGCACCAATCATTGGTGCACTGGCCCTTTAAGTCTCAGAGAGCTGGCGCGCGCGCGCCCTAGAGAGCGGAGCCGCGCGCGCCAGCACATGACAGCAGGGGACCGGGACGGGTAAGTGACCTGGGATGCGATTCGCGAGCGGGCGCGTCCAGCTGTGCGAATCGCATCCCCAACGGCCATGACAGTGCAGCGCTCCCGGTCAGCGGGACCGACCGGGGCGCTGCGGGGAGAGAGACGCCGTGAGCGCTCCGGGGAGGAGCGGGGACCCGGAGCGCTAGGCGTAACAGTACCCCCCCCCTTAGGTCTCCCCTTTTCTTTGTCCGGTAACTGCCTCCCCTGGGATGAGGGCACCGGGAAAGAATGGAGGGTTTTCTCAACGGCAGGCAGCACAGCAGGAGTGGGAATGGGGAGGGAGGGCAGAGGGCGAAGCCTGGCACGGGGCAGTGTGACACCAGGACGGGGGCCATGAGGAGGCACTTAGGCTTGCCTGACGGGACTGGGAGGGGGGGAGAGGCACTTCCTATGGCAGGCAGAGTCCCAGTTCTTGATCTCCCCGGTGGTCCAATCAAGGGTGGGAGAATGAAGCCGGAGCCATGGCAGACCGAGGAGGACCTCAGAGGTACAGTTGGGAAGGACGAATAACTCAATCCTTTCGTGGTGGGGTCCAATAGACATCAGGAGGGGTTCTGTGCGGTAACGCACGGTGCAATCCAATCTGACTCCGTTGACTGCGGAAATGTAGAGCGGCTTGACGAGACGGGTCACCGGGATGCGGAATTTATTCACAAACGACTCCAAAATAAAATTCCCCGAGGAACCAGAGTCCAAGCAGGCCACGGCTGAGAGGGAGGAGTTGGCTGAAGGAGAAATCCGCACGGGCACCGTGAGACGTGGAGAAGCAGACTTAGAACCAAGAGACGCCACACCCACGTGAGCTGGGTGCGTGCGTGCGTTTCCCAGACGTGGAGGACAGATAGGGCAATCCACCAAGAAATGCTCGGTACTGGCACAGTACAGACAGAGATTTTCTACCCTACGGCGATTCCTCTCTTCCTGGGTCAGGCGAGACCGATCCACTTGCATGGCCTCCTCGGCGGGAGGCCCAGGCGTAGACTGCAAAGGATGCTGTGGGAGAGGTGCCCAGAGATCTAAGTCTTTTTCCTGGCGGAGCTCTTGGTGTCGCTCAGAAAAACGCATGTCAATGCGGGTAGCCAAATGGATGAGTTCTTGCAGGTTGGCAGGAATCTCTCGTGCGGCCAGCACATCCTTGATGCGACTGGATAGGCCTTTTTTAAAGGTCGCGCAGAGAGCCTCGTTATTCCATGATAACTTGGAAGCAAGAGTACGAAATTGGATGGCGTACTCGCCCACTGAAGAATTACCCTGGACCAGGTTCAACAGGGCAGTCTCGGCAGAAGAAGCTCGGGCTGGCTCCTCGAAGACACTCCGGACTTCAGCGAAGAAGGACTGGACTGTGGCTGTGGCAGGATCATTGCGGTCCCAGAGCGGTGTGGCCCAAGACAAGGCCTTTCCTGAAAGAAGGCTTACTACGAACGCCCCCTTAGACCGTTCTGTAGGAAACAAGTCCGACAACATCTCCATATGCAGGGAACACTGAGACAAAAATCCACGGCAGAGTTTAGAGTCCCCATCAAATTTGTCCGGCAGGGACAGGCGGAGGCTAGGAGCGGCCACTCGCTGCGGAGGAGGTGCAGGAGCTGGCAGAGGAGATGGTTGCTGCTGTAGCAGAGGCAGAAGTTGCTGTAACATGGCGGTCAACTGCGACAGCTGCTGTCCTTGTTGGGCAATCTGCTGCGATTGCTGAGCGACCACCGTGGGAAGGTCAGCGAGACTTGGCAGCGGCACCTCAGCGGGATCCATGGCCGGATCTACTGTCACGATTCGGCTTACGGGTTGTGGATCCGCTGTGTCAGCGAGGGATTGGCGTGGACCGTGCTAGTGGACCGGTTCTAAGAGGCTACTGGTTTTCACCAGAGCCCGCCGCAAAGCGGGATGGTCTTGCTGCGGCAGTAGCAACCAGGTCGTATCCACTAGCAACGGCTCAACCTCGCTGACTGCTGAGAAGGCGTGGGACAGAAGGACTAGGCAGAGGCAAGGTCAGACGTAGCAGAAGGTCGGGGGCAGGCGGCAAGGTTCGTAGTCAGGATGGATAGCAGAAGTTCAGGTAACACAGGCTTTGGACACACTAAACGCTTTCACTGGCACAAGGCAACAAGATCCGGCAGGGGAGTGCAGGGGCAGTGATCAGATATAGTCTGGGAGCAGGTGGGAGCCGATTAAGCTAATTGGGCCAGGCACCAATCATTGGTGCACTGGCCCTTTAAGTCTCAGAGAGCTGGCGCGCGCACGCCCTAGAGAGCGGAGCCGCGCGCGCCAGCACATGACAGCAGGGGACCGGGACGGGTAAGTGACCTGGGATGCGATTCGCGAGCGGACGCGTCCTGCTGTGCGAATCGCATCCCCGACGGCCATGACAGTGCAGCGCTCCCGGGGCGCTGCGGGGAGAGAGACGCCGTGAGCGCTCCGGGGAGAAGCGGGGACCCGGAGCGCTAGGCGTAACACTTATTCTGTAGGCCCATACGATTAAAATGATACCCAACTTAAAGGGGTACTCCTGTGGAAAACTTTTTTTTCTTAAATCAACTGGTGCCAGAAAGTTAAACAGATTTGTAAATCACTGCTATTAAAAAATCTTAATCCTTCCAGTACTTTTTAGGGGCTGTATACTAAAGAGAAATCCCAAAAAGAAATGCATTTCCTCTGATGTCATGACCACAGCGCTCTCTGCTGACCTCTGCTGTCCATTTTACTGTCCAGTGCAGGAGAAAATCCCCATAGAAAACGTATGCTGCTAACTATAACTATTTGTACAAAAATTTAAAAATGTCATCTTCGAACCCCTATAACTTTTTTATTTTTGGGGGCTAATTTTTTGCACGGTGATCTAAAGTTTGTTATTGGTACCTTTTTGTCTTGATGGGACTTCTTGATCACTTTTTATACATCTTTTTAGGCTATACAAAGTGACCAAAAATACACAATTTTGGGCTTTGGATTTTTTTTTTTTATGTGAAGGACATTGACCGTGCGGTTTAATTAACATTATATTTTTATAGTTCGGACATGTACACATGCGACAGTACCACATATGTTTATTTTTGTTTACATTTTTTTAAATGGGAAAAGGGGGGTGATTCAAACTTTTATTAGGGAAGGGGTTAAATCACATTTATTTACTCTTATTTACTTTTTTTTATACACTTCTTTTTAGTCCCCATAGGAGACTATTTCATGCAATGCAATTGCATACACTGAACAATGATATGCCATAGCATAGCAGTGATCAATGTTATCTGTGCTCGATTGCTCCAGCCTGCAGAGCCTGGCTGAAGTATCGAAAACAACCTGCTTAGATTTGGCCTATTAACACATGTAGAGGTGCAGAAACATTACAACAATATAACCCAAAGGGGTTAAGAGAAACCTCTGATATACATGTGTTAAAAATAAAACTTAACTTTTATTATAATGGATTAAAGAGAAGGGAAAACTGGTGAGAAATACACATTTAACCCCTTAAGGACCCAGCCATTTTACACCTTAGGACCCGGCCATTTTTTGAACATCTGACCACTGTCACTTTAAACATTAATAACTCTGGAATGCTTTCAGTTATCATTCTGATTCCGAGACAGTTTTTTCGTGACATATTCTGCTTTAACATAGTGGTAAAATTTTGTGGTAAATTGCATCCTTTCTATGTGAAAAATCCCCAAATTTGATGAAAAATTAGAAAATTTTGCATTTTTTTTTACTTTGAAGCTCTCTGCTTGTAAGGAAAATGGATATTTCAAATATTTATTTTATTTTATTCACATATACAATATGTCTACTTTATGTTTGAATCATAAAATTGACGTGTTTTTACTTTTGGAAGACAAGGGCTTCAAAGTTCAGCAGCAATTTTCCAATTTTTCACAAAATTTTCAAACTCACTATTTTTCAGGGACAAGTTCAGGTTTGAAGTGGATTTAAAGGGTCTTCATATTAGGAATACCCCATAAAGACCCCATTATAAAAACTGCACCCCCCAAAGTATTCAAAATGACATTCAGTCAGCATTTTAACCCTTTAGGTGTTTCACAGGAATAGCAGCAAAGTGAAGGAGAAAATTCACAATCTTCATTTTTTACACTCGCATTTTCTTGTAGACCCAATTTTTGAATTTTTACAAGGGGTAAAAGGAGAAAATTTATACTTGTATTTGTAGCCCAATTTCTCTCGAGTAAGCACATACCTCATATGTCTATGTAAAGTGTACGGCGGGCGCAGCAGAGGGCTCAGAAGCGAAGGAGAGACCAGGGGATTTTGGAGAGTACGTTTTTCAGAAATGGTTTTTGGGGGGCATGTTGCATTTAGGAAGCCCCTATGGTGCCAGAACAGCAAAAAAAAAAAAAAAAAAAAAACACATGCCATACCATTTTGGAAACTAGACCCCTTGAGGAACGTAACAAGGAACTAAGTAAGCCTTAATACCCCACAGGTGTTTCACGACTTTTGCATATGTAAAAAAAAAATATATATATATCACTAAAATGTGTGTTTCCCCCCAAATTTCACATTTTTGCAAGGGTTAATAGCAGAAAATACCCCCAAAATTTGTAACCCCATCTCTTCTGAGTATGGAGGTACCCCATAAGTTGACCTGAAAAGCACTACAGGCGAACAACAATACTCAGAAGAGAAGGAGTCATATTTGGCTTTTTGAGAGCAAATTTTGCTCGGGGGGCATGTCGCATTTAGGAAGACCCTATGGTGCCAGGATAGCAAAATAACCTCCACATGGCATACCATTTTGGAAACTAGACCCCTTGAAGAACATAACAAGGGGTACAGTGAGCATTTATCCCCACTGGTGTCTGTCAGATCTTTGGAACAGTGGGCTGTACAACATTTTTAATTTGCACAGCCCATTTTTCCAAAGATCTGTCAGACACCAGTGGGGTGTAAATTCTCACTGCACCACTCATTACATTCCGTGAGGGGTGCAGTTTCCAAAATGGGGTCACATGTGTTTTTTTTTTTTTTTGCGTTTGTCAAAACCGCTGTAACAATCAGCCACCCCTGTGCAAATCACCTCAAATGTACATGGTGCACTCTCCCTTCTGGGCCTAGTTGTGCGCCCCCAGAGCACTTTGTGCCCACATATGGGGTATCTCCGTAGTCAGGAGAAACTGCATTACAAATTTTGGGGGGCTTTTTTCCCTTTTACCTCTTGTCAAAACGAAAAGTATAGGGCAACACCAGCATTTTAGTGTCAATTTTTTTTTTTTTTTACACTAACATGCTGGTGTAGACCCCAACTTCACCTTTTCATAAGGGGTAAAAGGAGAAAAAGCCCTCCAAAATTTGTTAGGCAATTTCTCCTGAGTACGGCGATACCCCATATGTGGCCCTAAACTGTTGCCTTGAAATACGACAGGGCTCCGAAGTGAGAACGCCATGTGCATTTGAGACCTGAATTAGGGATTTGCATAGGGGTGGACATAGGGGTATTCTACGCCAGTGATTCCCAAACAGGGTGCCTCCAGCAGTTGCAAAACTCCCAGCATGCTTGGACAGTCAACGGCTGTCCGGCAATACTGGGAATTGTGGTTTTGCAACAGCTGGAGGCTCCATTTTGGAAACAGAGGCGTACCAGACGTTTTTCATTTTTATTGGGGAGTGGGGCTGTGTAGGGGTATGTGTATATGTAGTGTTTTTTACTTATTTTATTTTGTGTTAGTGTAGTGTAGTGTTTTTAGGGTACAGTCACACGGGCGGGGGATTACAGCGAGTTTCCCACTGCGAGTTTGAGCTGCCGCGCAAAATTTGCTGCATCGCAAACTTGCAGCCTGATACTCACTGTAAGCCCCCTGCCCATGTGAATGTACCCTGTACATTCACAGGGGGGGGGGGGGGGACCTCCAGCTGTTGCAAAACTACAACTCCCAGCATGCACGGTCAATCAGTGCATGCTGGTAGTTATAGTTTTGCAACAGCTGGAGGCACACGGGTTGGGAAACACTGAGTTAGGAAACAGACAATGTTTCCCAACCAGTGTGCCTCCAGTTGTTGCAAAACCCCAACTCCCAGCATGCCCAGGCAGCCGAACAGCATATTGGGAGTAGTGGTTACGCAACAGCTGGAGGAGAACAGTTTGGGGACCACTGTGTAGTGGTATCCAAGCTGTAGCCTTACAGATGTTGCAAAACTACAACTCCCAATATGCCAAAACTGTCCAGGCATGCTGGGAGTTGTAGTTCTGCAACATCTGAAGGGCCAGATGTTACAGAACTGCAACTCCCAGCATGCCTGGACAGTAAGGGCATGCTGAGGATGTGTAGTTTTGAAACATCTGGAAGGGCACAGTAGTCTCAGAACTGTGGACCTCCAGATGTTGCAAAACTGCAACTCCCAGCATGCCCAGACGCCAAGGGCTGGCTGGGCATGCTGGGAGTTGTAGTATACGGGGTCCCATTACAGCAATGCATGTCACTTTACGGCGACGTGCATTGCTGTAAAGGGCCCGACCGCGGCTGAAGATCCACTCACCTGTCGCCGCCGCCGTCTTCATCGCCGGGATCCGGGTCTTCAGGTAAGTACTGGGGCCGGTCCCCAGCACTCCCCCGTCCCCCACCGCGACCTCCGGTCTTCCTCCCGTCCTCTCCGGACTTCCAAGGGCCGGGCAGGGCGGGAGGAAGTAACCGCCCCCCCCCCCCCTGCGATTGGTCGGTTAACTAACCAACGGATCGCAGGGGATAGGAGGAGGTGGCAGGCTTGCCACCTCGTTCCTATACTTTAGCATGGTCCTGGCTGTCTGTGACAACCGGGATCATGCAAAATTACTGGGCAGTTGGGTCCCGATCAGCACGGTATCGCCGCAGATCGCAGGGGCGATTTCCCTAGCGATTTGCGGCGATCGCCGACATGGGGGCCTACATGGCCCCCCTCGGCGTTTGCCCTGGACGCCTGCTGAAGCATTTCAGCAGGCATCCGCTTCCGATCTCTGCCCGGGGCGCGGCAGAGACCGGAGAAACACCAGGACGTACTAGTACGTCCTGGGTCCTTAAAGCCCAGGGTGCCAGGACGTGCTAGTACGTCCTGGGTCCTTAAGGGGTTAAAGACACAATTCCAATTGTATCAAATCTTTTTGCAAAGTATCACTACTGGGTACCACGGAAGACCCTACTAGCTAGGATTAGGGGATATGCACCCTGATATTTATGGATTATTCCATGAAGTGGATACAACCCTAGGTTGTTACACGGTAAACATAGCTGTTACGGCTGTGGTAATGTGGATCCACTGAGCTGTGAGGATGATGGTGTGGGCTGTAACAGGGAGCAGAGTATAAGGTGCCACTGGTTTTCTCCAGAGCCCGCAGCAAAGCCGGACGGACTTGCTGTGGCAGGCTGCACCCCGGTCGCTACTCCTGATACGACCTATCCCGTCAGGCAGCCAAGGTATAACGTGGCACAGGAAGGTAGAGGCACAGATTTAGTCAGGACTGGCAGGAGATCAGGGCAGGCGGCAATGAAGCAAGGTCAGGTCACGACGCAAGAAGGTCTGAAGGCAAGCGGCACAGGAGCAAGGTCAGAATACATAGTAAGGGGTCAGATACACAGCGAGGCAAGACACAGGTAAACACTTTCTCTTAGGCAAACTAGGCACAAAGATCCGGCAAGGATTAAAGGAACTGGGGGATTATATAGGGTCAAACTACACTAGCACCAATTAATGGTGTGCTGGCCCTCTAAATTCCACAGAGCCGGCGCGCGCGGCGGCAGACGCAGGGAGCGAAGAAGGCAGAGCAGCGAGCAGGTGAGGGGAAACCCGGCGGCCGCGAGTGTTCGCATCGCGGGATTGGAACCGCAGCGGTGCCGGCATCAGGCAGAGGGATGCACTTGCGGTCAGCAAGTCTGACCGCAGTGCTAGCTGTAACAATAGCCACCTACACAATGATCAAGTCTGGGCCACAAGGGTGTAATAAACCCTCAGATTGTAGAGACCTCAGACCAAGCAAATTATATACTCTGAACAGTCCATTTCACAGTACCACTTATGTATGTGGTTACTCAATATATTCATATATATTCATATAATTTGCGCCTATATGTAGGGTAATTCCGTGAAGAATCGGTAAGGACCCGTCACACTGCCGTGCACCATAGGTGCGGGCTAGTCTTATGGCAAACTAGCCATTATTGATTACCATGCTCCAACCGTGATGACTATTTTTGTATAGACACAATGGAATTGCTAGTTAAAATATAAACTGTGACAGCCAGACATGTTTCGCCACCAATGTGGCTTTATCAAGGAGAATGACTGACAGCATTGAGTGTCAGTTCCCAAATGAGCCTTATTGATGTGGTTCCACAGTGATCTCAATTATCTGACCAATAAGAGGACCACATTCTCTCAGCCAATCCTAAGGTGCTCATTATATCACAACAAACCAATCATGTTTCCTTATACTCTTCGTGTAGTGCCATGAGCCAACCCTCATAGCGTATCTTGCATGACGTCACATGCCATTGCCGCATGTTATCAGCACTTACCTATGGAAATACCCTATGAAAAGACCAAGCCCTCTCACTGGCTCTGTAAACATCCGCCGACATCACTTCCAACGTCACACTCGGCACATCGGCAAGGGCGGAGCATCTCCGCTCCTGTCTCTAGTCCACGTGACAGCGCGGCCATGTGGTCTCTTTGTTTACTCATGTGACCCCGCCGTTCACGCCCAGCGGTCTCTGCTAACCTTCGGCATTCTCCGCTGGGTGCATATGGGCATGTCCCTAAACTGAATACCTATATTCTAAGCCAATCTCCTATCCATATAAAGGAGCTATTAGGCAGAGGACCTGACTTAATCGTGTACCATTTATAAAAGGATGGCAATTGGAATCCAGTACTTGATTAAGGTTTACATGGAATCCCCATTATCATATTGGAGGGACACCATCTATCAGTCAGTCCAGACTAAAATAATAAGATGAAGAGTCATTAGAGTAAAATACCCCATTGTATTATCATATTGAGGGACACTATCACCTGATACATATATCAGTCAGTCCAGACTCCTCTTGTCATAAGTTTATTAGGATAATCAATGTGAAATCTCCTCTCAGTATGTTTTACTATCTGACATATCAAAGGCTTCCCAACATGATAGGATAAAGATGATCAAATCCAAATAGAGACCACGTGGCCGCGCCGAGTCATGTGGACTAGAGACAGGAGCGTATATGCTCCGGCCTTGCTGACGTGCCGAGTGTGACGTTGGTAGTGACATTGGCGGATGTTTACAGAGCCGGTGAGAGGAATTGGTCTTTTGATGTGCTGATAACATGCGGCAATGACGTGTGATATCATGCAAGATACACTATGAGGGTTGGCTCATGGCACTACATGAAGAGTATAAGGAAACATGATTGGTTTGTTGTGATATAGGGGGAGATTTATCAAAATCTGTGTTGAGGAAAAGTCGATCAGTTGCCCATAGCAAACAATCAGATCGCTTCTTTCATTTTTGAAAAGGCCTTTGAAAAATGATAGAAGCGATCTGATTGGTTGCTATGGGCAACTGGTCAACTTTTCCTCTGCACAGGTTTTAATAAATCTCCCCCATAATGAGCAGTTTAGGATTGGCTGAGAAAATGTGGTCCTCTCATTGGTCAGATAATTGAGATCACTTTGGAACTACATAAATGAAGCTCACTTGGGAACTGACACTCAATGCTGTCCGTCATTCTCCTTGATAAAGCCACATTGGTGGTGAAACATGTCAGGGTGTGACAGTTTATATTTTAAATAGTAATTCCATTGTGTCTATACAAAAATAGAAATCACAGTTGGGGCATGATAATCAATAATGGCTAGTTTGGCATAGACTAGCCAGCACCTGCGATGCACAGATCCTTCACAGAATTACCCTATATATAGGTGCAAATTATATATATATATATATATATATATATATATATATATATATATATATATGAATATATTGAATAACCACATACATCAGTGGTACTGTGAAGTGGACTGTTCAGAGTATATAATTCGCTTGGTCTGAAGTCTCTACAATCTGAGGGTTTATTACACCCTTGTGACCCAGACTTGATCATCGTGTAGGTGGCAATGTTTACCGTATAACAACCTAGTATTATATCCACTTCAGGGAATAATCTATAAATATTGGGGTGCATATCCCCTAATTCTAGCTAGTAGGGTCTTCTGTGGTACCCAGTAGTGATACTTTGAAAGAAAAATATCTGATACAATTGGAATTGTGTTTTTAAATGTGTGTTTTAAGTGTGTGTTTCTCACCAGTTTTCCCTTTTCTTTAATCTATTATAATAAAAGTTAAGTTTTATTTTTAACACATGTATATCAGAGGTTTCTCTTAACCCCTTTAAGTTAAATGGCTGAAGCATCAAGGCAGATATCAGACGGCGAGGAGGCAGCTGTTCTTAGCTATTCAGGATGCCACAATTTCACCGCGGCGGGCCCAAACAGCCCGCTCAGCTAGCCGGGATGCCTTTTCTCCCGTTTTAGACGCCGTGATCAACTTTGATGGCGGCATCAAAAGGGTTAATACGGGATATCAGCCCAATTGGCGATGTCCAGTATTAGCCGTGGGTCCTGGTTGCTGATAGAAATCGGGACGCACCGGGTATGAACCGCGCTCAGGTCCTGAGCGCGCTTCATATAACGGGAGTGGTCAATCAACGTAAATATACGTTCATTGCCCTTAAGGGGTTAAAATAAAATTTGTTTAAGGATATGTTCCCATCAGCTTTGGGAAATATCCATTAATGTCACATAACAGAGGTCGTTCTTAATGGATCTGAAACTGTTGTTACCAGAAGTCTCAGTGATTGAAAGCAGTGCCTTCGCTCACTCCTGCCAGGCTGGTAGCAGACCGAAATCACTGCATATATTGCGGCAAGAATCAGAACCATGCCACCTAGGGCCGTTTTTTCAATCACAGTTTAAATGTATTTCTGTGAATAATTTTAAAATAAAGTGAATGGGAAAGTGTCTGGAAATTACATGAAGAACACTATCTTAAAAGGTTTACTTGGTGACAGGTACTCTTTAAATGCTTACTGGCGCCCCATTAACAAATGACACACTTGTTTCTATGGACAGTATATAGAATCTCAATCACAAGGAATATGGAAGTTTACAGAAAAAAAGAAACAAAAAAATTTCTCAAAAACAAAACATTTTTGTTAAAACTATTAAGTCAAAGGCAGTCAAATAGATTTTATTAATCTATACTGACTATAAATACTAGAACTATAGTTTTATTAACTTTGATACAAACATAGGTCCCCAGGCTTTTCCTTTATGTGGGAGAACTAAAAGTCCATGAGGTATATGTGTCGCAAATGTGAACTCGTGGGATAATGTATTGGCCATGTCACTCAGGTCCACAGGGAGGACATCCCTACAAGAGTTCAAAACATCAGAAACCACGGAACTGTTTTCTGCCTTCGATAATGTACACGTAGAATACACCACTGATCCTCCGGGGCGAAGGGCATGGATTGCAGACCTGTGTGTAATTAGAGACAAAAGCGAAGACAAACTAGTGTTATAAAAAGGAGATTATCCTGCAAACAAGGGCAGAGAACAGATGTCTTTATTTGACAAATTCTTAAACATTTATGTTCTAACCTGTAATGGTAGAAGTTTGACCCTCTCTAACAACTGACCTGGTTTGCAATGTCCTTCAATTTACAGCAAAGAACTTCATAAGCAGATAGGGTCATCTTGCGCACAAACTACACAGGAGATAATGCCACATTCTACACAATGAACTGAAATGAGAGACTGCATTGGGATTGCTCTAGCTAAATGTCTTAAGCGGGTCCTTCCCCACAGTATACAGTGGGGGGAAGTATTTAGTCAGGCACCAATTGTGCATGTTCTCCCACTTAAAGGGGTACTCCGGTGGTACATTTTTTTGACTATATGGCACGTTCTTTGTAAGTTTTGTTTTTTTGCAATATACATGTGTTATATGTTTTGGCAGCATGTGTGTGTTTTTCTTACCTGTTTGTTGGGCAGGAAGTTCTGTAGTTCAGAGGGTTTTCTTTTACTATTGTCCACAGTTCTGAGTCTGTTGTGGACAAGATGTCACAGCTGTTTTTTCTTTCTCTGTCTGCATGAGAAAGATAAGCCACGCCCCTTTATCTCATCCAGCTGAATACACAGCTCCTCACCTCCCCTCCCCCTGCTCTGTATTCTAAGGACGCATGTCTGCACAGGAGAAGGACCTCACAGAGAAGATAAGTGTTATCTGAAGGGGAGGATGAGAAGATGCACGGGCTGGGGATGTATGGAATGCAGGGGAATAAATCTCTATATGTGAAGGGGGAGTGGGGGGACTCCTGAATGACACATGCTGGGAGTTGTAGTCCCTGTTGTGTGTGTGTGTATGCTAGTGTTTACAAACCAGTGTGCCTCCAGCTGTTGCAAAACTACAACTCCCAGCATGTCCTGACAGGCTTTGGGCATGCTTGGGGTTGTAGATTTGCAACAGCTGGAGGCACACTGGTTGGGAAACACTGGTGTATGCCCTACAGAGTTGTGGTGAACTACAACCCCCAGGAGACTACAGAGGCAGCATGCTGGTGTTATACTGAAGAATCTTGAATGACACATGCTGGGAGTTGTAGTCCCTTTTGTGTGTGTATGACAGTGTATCCCAACCAAGGCTGATTATATTAGTGTGCTGTGTATAAGGGGGCTGACCCGGGAAAATAGTAGGGTGGGTAAAGGGTGGAACAAACAAAAAAAAAAAGGAGCCGCCCCAAACCAGCAAGGCATGTGCATGCTGGGATTTGTAGTTTTCAGCACAGTAAGAAACAGGAAATAGAAGCAAAGATAGGAAAACAAAGTGGGGGATAAAAAGACAACAAAGAACGGAAATAGAGTAGGCTAAACAATAAGAAAAGAAATGAAACAAAACAAATAGGGTAAGTCAAAAACGGAAAAACACGTTGACCACCGGAGTACCCCTTTAAAAAGATGAGAGGCCTGTAATTTTCATCATAGGTACTTCAACTATGAGAGACATAGTGAGAAAAAAAATCCATAAAATCACATTGGCCCTCATTTACTATTCTAAACCCGACTTGTTTTGTCGGGTTTTTTGTCGCATCTTTGTCTGCGACATGTCGCAGACATCGTGCGCCAGTCTGCGACACGATGCAAAATTTTTTCCCGACGGACCCGATGTGGATTCTCCCAAACCCGAAAAAGGGGCGTAACCCGACATTTCTGAGCTTTCCCGCGTATTTGTTGAATTGTTGTGGATTTTTTCCCGACAACTCAGAGGAGTTGGAAACCAAAACCAACAAAACCCACGTGCGACAAACAGGATGCGACATAATAATAAATACCAGGGGAAAAAAGCAATCGGGTAAGAAAGCAAGATAGACTTACAACCCGATTTTCTAAGTAAATGAGGGCCATTGTCTGATTTTTAAAGAATATATTTGCAAATTATGGTGGAAAATAAGTATTTGACAAATAACAAATAAAAGTTCATCTCAATACTTTATATACAATATACCCTTTGTTGGCAATGACAGAGGTCAAACGTTTTCAGTAAGTCTTTACAAGGTTTTCACTCACTGTTGCTGGTATTTTGGCCCATTCCCCCATGGAGATCTCTTCTAGATCAGTGACGTTTTGGGGCTGTTGCTGGGCAACACAGACTTTTAACTCCCTCCAAAGGTTTTATATGGGGTTTAGATCTGGTGACAGGCTAGGCCACTCCAGGACCTTGAAATGCTTCTTACGAAGCCACTCCTTCATTGCCCGGGCAGTGTGTTTGGGATCACTGTCATGCTGAAAGACCCAGCCACGTTTCATCTTCAATGCCCTTGCTGATAGAAGGAGGTTTTCACTCAAAATCTCACGATACATGGCCCCATTCATTCTTTCCTTTACACGGATCAGTCGTCCTGGTCCCTTTGCTGAAAAACGGACCCAAAGCATGATGTTTCCACCCCCATGCTTCACAGTAGGTATCGTGTTCTTTGGATGCAACTAAGAATTCTTTCTCCTCCAAACATGACAAGTTCAGTTTTAACCAAAAAGTTCTACTTTGGTTTCATCTGACCATATGACAATCCTCTTCTGGATCATCCAAATGCTCTCTAGCAAACTTCAGATGGACCCGGACATGTACTGGCTTAAGCAGGGGGACACATCTGGCAGTGCATGATTTGAGTCCCTGGCGGTGTAGTGTGTTACTGATGGTAGCCTTTGTTACTTTTGTCCCAGCTTTCTGCAAGTCATTCACTAGGTCCCCCCCCGTGTGGTTCTGGGATTTTTGCTCACCATTCTTGTGATCATTTTGACACCACAGGGTGACATCTTGCTTGGAGCCCCAGATCGAGGGAGATTATCAGTGGTCTTGTATATCTTTCATTTTCTAACAATTGTTTCTGGTGTCGTTAGACAGCTCTTTGGTCTTGGCCATAGTGGAGTTTGGAGTGTGACTGTTTGAGGTTTGTAACGGGACACGGCAGGTGGTGGATCCTTTGGGCCTGTGTGGATGAAGACGTGAGCCATGAAAGGGAGTGGAGTCTAAGGTGCCGCTGGTTTTCACCAGAGCCCGCCGACAAGCGGGATGGTCTTGCTGCAGCAGGAGGCACCCAGGTCCCTACCCCCAGCACGACTCGTCCACACAGGTAGCTGGGATGTGGCATGACACAGAAGGAGACTGGAAGGATGTGGCAAGATGGCAGTAGGTCAGGGCAGGTAACACAGGTGCAGGGGAGGTAAGGTAGCAAGGAACAGGTACATGGTAACAGGGACACAGACTTTCACTAAGGCACAAGGTAACCAAAGATCCGGCAGAGAACTGAAGGAGGAGCTGATATTTAAGGACAGGGTGCAGGTGTAGACACTGATTAAATGAGCACTGGCCCTTTAAGAGTAAGAGCTCTGGTATGCACGTGCCCTGGGAGGCGGGGGCACGCACATCGGGGCTGCGAGGACACGGAAAGGGGGAAGATGAGGAAGGCAAGTGACAGGCTGGGATTCGCATGCAGGTGCGCCCCGCAATGCGAATACCAGCCCTGCCGACAGCGGGATCATGAGCAAAGAGCGCTCACGGCCAGCATGTTCGGGAGGAGCACAGGCGTTACAGTACCCCCCAACCTTTGGTCTCCCTCTTTTCTTTGGAATTCAGAGCGTTCCCCACTACATGAAACCAAAGGGTTTCTGGAATGGGCCAAGGCTTTAAGGAACTTGCAGGCTTCTGTCATGGAGGGGGATCAAGACCGTGATCTTGGCAATATTGTCTCCAACAAGTGATTTCACCAGATTTCCAGTCAAGTTGTGGAGAATGACGTTGAAGACAAGGAAGACCAAAAAGAAGCTCCAAAGTACAATGTGGTAGCACACAGAACTCAAATTTCCTACTTGCATGATGAGGGGTCCCTTGCGAAATTTCACTTACAGTTCAGATTTTGTCCATTAACAGAAGAGATGTAGAAGGGCTTGGCAAGACAGGACACTAGAAGACTGTGTTTATGGACCTAGGAAGCATCAATGAAGTTACCAGTGGAACCGGAGTCAAAAAGAGCAGAAGCGTTGAAAGACGTCTTGGCAGAGGAAAATACTTGAACCGGGGTAGTCAAGCGAGGAGAGGTAATATTAACATCAAGGAAGCCACTCCTACTTGTCCAAGTTGAGAGAATTCTCACGGAAGCGGAGGATATATAGAACAGTCTTTGAGAAAGTACTCCGGACTGACACAATATAGGCACAAATTCTAATTGCATCGACAGGATTTTTCCTGCTGCGTTAAGAGAAAACGTCCACTTTCATAGTCTATTCGGCAAGAGGTAAAGTAGAGAGTAGGGGTGGATGTTGGAACACGGGCCACAGACGAGGTAAACGTCACGCTCGGGCAGGTTTTTTTTCCAAAGGAAGTTTCTCCTGCCTCTGAGCAAAACGCATATGGATTCGAGTGGCTAAATGGATAAGTTTGCTTAGGTTAGCCGGAGAATCTTGAGCAGCGAGAGCCTCCTTGATTTGAGAGGAAAGTCCTTTTTTAAAGGTAGCATACAAGGCCTCGTTGTTCCAACTAAGTTCAAAGGCAAGAGTGCGGAACTGAACTGTGTAGTCGCCAAAGGAGGAGTTCCCTTGGCAGAGGTTCATTAGAGCCGTCTCGGCAGAGGAGGCTCATGTGGGTTCTCCAAATGCATTGCGGAATTCTGCAAGGAAGGCTGACAGGTTCAAGGAGAATGGATTTCTACGATCCCAGAGAGGAGAAGACCAGGCCAAAGCTTTTCCAGACAGTAGACTGAACACAAATGCCACTTTAGCACGCTCCATCTGGAACAGATCCGCCATGAGTTTGAGATGATAGAACACTGTGTCACAAAGCCCTTAACACAGCTTGGGATCTCGGTCATACAGCAAGGACAAACAAAGCTTGCTACCAGGAGAAGCTGCAGACACAGGAGGAGGCTCAGGAACAGGTGGCTGCTGCTGTTGTTGCTGCTGAGCGGCAAGGAGCTGTTGCACCATGGCTGAAAGTTGATTCAGTTGTGGCGCCTGACGGGCTAACTGCTGCGACTGCTGAGCCACGATGGTGGAAAGATCCGAGACATCTGGCAAAGGCATCCCAGCGGGATCCATGGCCGGATCTTACTGTAATAAAACACGACAGGTGGTGGATCCTCTGGGCCTGTGTATGAAGACGTGAGCAGGTAGCGGAGTCTAAGGTGCCACTGGTTTTCACCAGAGCCCGCCGACAAGCGGGATGGTCTTGCTGCGGCAGGCGGCACCCAGGTCACTACCCGGGTACGACTCATCCACACAGGTAGCTGGGAGATGGTGTTGCACAGAAGGAGACTGGCAGAACGTGGTAAGATGGCAGTAGGTCAGGGCAGGTAACACAGGTACAGGGGAGGTAAGGTAGCAAGGAACAGGTACACGGTAACAGGGACACAGACTTTCACTCAGGTGCAAGGTAACCAAAGATCCTGCAGAGAACCAAGAGAGGAGCTGATATTTAAAGACAGGGTGCAGGTGTAGACACTTAATTAAATGAGCACTGGCCCTTTAAGAGTAAGAGCTCCGGCGCGTGCACGCCCTAGGAGGCGGGGGGCAAGCTCGCCGGGGCTGCAAGGACACGGAAAGGCGGAAGATGAGGAAGGTGAGTGACGGGCTGGGATTCGCATGCGGGCGTGTGCCGCGATGCGAACCCCAGCCCTGCCGAAAGCAGGGACATGAGCAGAGATCGCTCACAGCCGGCATGTCCGGCCGGAACGCAGGCGTTACAAGGTTGTGGACAGGTGTCTTTTATATTCTGATAACAAGTTCAAACAGGTGCCATTAATACAGGTAACGAGTGGAGGTCAGAGGAGACTCTGAAAGAAGAAGTTACAGGTCTGTGAGTGCCAGAAATCTTGCTTGATTGTAGGTGACCAAATACTTATTTTCCACCATAAATTGCCAATAAATTTTTTTAAATGTGATTGCATGGATTTTTTTTTGTCATTGTGTCTCTCATAGTTGCGGTATACCTACAGTGGGGCAAAACATTATTTAGTCAGGCACCAATTATGCAAGTTCTCCCACTTAAAAAGATGAGAGAGGCCTGTAATTTTCATCATAGGTATGCCTCAACTATACGAGACATAATGAGAAAAGAAAATCTATAAAATCACATTGTCTGATTTTTAAAGAATTTATTTGCAAATTATGGCGGAAAATAAGTATTTGGTCACCTACAAACAAACAAGATGTCTGGCTTCTTTAAGAGTCTCCTCTGTCCTCCACTCGTTGCCTGAATTAATGGCATCTGTTTGAACTTGTTAACAGTATAAAAGACACCTGTCCACAACCTTAAACAGTCACACGCCAAACTCCATTATCGCCAAGACCAAATAGCTGTTGAAGGACACCAGAAACAAAATTGTAGACCTGCACCAGGCTGGGAAGACTGAATCTGAAGCTTGGTGTGAATAAATCAACTGTGGGAGCAATTATTAGAAAATAGAAGAGATACAAGATCACTGATAATCTCCCTCGATCAGGGGCTACACGCAAGATCTCCCCCCGTGGTGTCAAAATGATCACAAGAACGGTAAGCAAAAATCCCGGAACCACACGGGGGAACCTATTGAATGACCTGCAGAAAGCTGGGACCAAAGTAACAAAGGCTACCATCAGTAACACACTACGCCACCAGGGACTCAAATCATACAGTTCTAGACGTGTTTCCCTACTTAAGTAAGTACATGTCCGGGCCCGTCTGAAGTTTGCGTGAGAGCATTTGGATGATCCAGAAGAGTTTTGGGAGAAAGTCATATTGTCAGATGAAAACAAAGTACAACTTTTTGGTAAAAACTCAACTCATCTTGTTTGGAGGAGAAAGAATGCTGAGTTGCATCCAAATAACATCATACTTAATGTGAAGCATGGGGGTGGAAACATAATGCTTTGGGTCAGTTTTTTCAGCAAAGGGACAAGGACGACTGATCCGTGTAAAGGAAAGAATGAATGGGGCTATGTATCATGAGATTTTGAGTAAAAACTTCCTTCCATCAGCAAAGGCATTGAATATGAAACGTGGCTGGGTCTTTCAGCATGACAATGATTCCAAACACAACGCCCGGGCAATGAAGGAGTGGCTTTGTAAGAAGCATTTCAAGGTCCTAGAGTGGTCTAGCCAGTCTCCAGATCTCAACCCCATAGAAAACCTTTGGAGGGAGTTGAAAGTCTGTGTTGCCCAGTGCCAGTCCCAAAACATCACTTCTCTAGGAGATCTGCATGGAAGAATGGGCCAAAATAACAGCAACAGAGTGTGAAAACATTTGACCTCTGTCATTGCCAACAAAGGGTATATAACAAAGTATTGAGATGAACTTTTGTTATTGACCAAATACTTATTTTCCACCATAATTTGCAAATAAATTCTTTAAAAATCAGACAATGTGATTTTATGGATTTTTTTTCTTCTCATTATGTCTCTCATAGTTGAGGTATACCTATGATGAAAATTACAGGACTCTCATCTTTTTAAGTGGGAGAACTTGCACAATTGGCGGCTGACTAAATCCTTTTTTTGCCCCACTGTATGAACTTTTTATGTTTGCGCTGAACTTTTCTATACCACAAAAAAAAATAGCAGTCAATCATAAAAGGTATTGAACAAAGCCAAAAGTGACATAATTTGACTGCATTAGCATAATGGAACTCTATGAGTAGACCACAGCATATGTTTAGGTATCTTCTGACATATAGATGTGAACGAGCTCTCAGCTGCAGTCACTATAGATAGATGCACCCGAATAGAGCAGACCTAAGTAAGCACAGCTACTGTATATAATGGAGCCCCTGGTTTAATTACAGGGCATCCTAATAGTTAAAAGCAAATAAAAAGAGTATATCAGCTAAAAAGTGTATGAAGAGAAGCCAAAAGCTTCCAATATGGTCACACAGGGGCTGCTCTGGTTTTCCCTAGTCGGCCTAACATATGGCTGGCCAAATTGGAAAATCTAGTGTTTTGGAGCTCAGGCTGTGCAGTCAGATCACACAAGTGTAACCCCTTTAAGGCATTTTTTTTGTTCAACAAACAATATTTTAAATTCTTCGATGTGATAAGAAGAGTAAACCGCCTTGTTGTGAACAGTCCACCCTACTGTACGGTATGTTCTGTCATTGTTATCTTCAATGACATTGTATTCATGTTATTCCATTAGCTTATACTGTCTTCTGGAAGGCTCCCCCTAACCACTGGCTGCTCATTGCCCTTTGGGGATTATTGATCCTTCATAGGAAGCTGCAAAGAAACATTTTAAATATTCCTTTGTAGCATAAATTCAATGTATGGCTAGAAATATTTGCACAGGATATATTGGTAATTTCTGAAAAATAATGGCTGATGAGAAGGCTGTAAATTGTTGAATAATTCACAAGCAGTGGATGTAGACTACAAGTTCATGTTTTATGCCAATCCCACAGAATGGCAATGCTGGAAAGCCACAGATATAGAATGGGAATGGTATCAATACTAAATGTGACTTAGAGCCCAAGTCCGGTTTCCACACTCATAAATCTCTTCTTGTGCTCGGATACATTGCGATCTATCAGCCGGTCCCCTGTACTCTGTATTTTACACACCAGGTTCGACGCTGTTATTATACTGGAACAGGAATGATTGCAGTGAGACTTCAAAACAATAAGCAACTTTACATGGCTGGGACTTTGCTGAACTTCAGCGTCCAAGGTTATATAGAAAGACTCCGTGAGAGAACGTGTGATTTTTCAATTCTAAGGCTGCAGGCGACAATTATTATACTGTAGTATTTTAGCAAATACATAAGAAACGCATAAAGAAGTAGGGCTGTTCCTGTAGGGCTACAACATATTTATATGGCATTATCTGTCACATTGTTTTAGGCCTTGTTAGACCCTTGTCCACTTTCCATTGTTTTCAATGGGACTGCATGCCATAGTTTACACTGTGAAACGAGGGCGGGTTCACGAGTAAAAAAAAAAAATAAAAATATATATATATATATATATATATACATACATACACAAAAGCAGTGACACTTTTTGGATGCAAAATTCATGCAAATCCTTCTATTTGGGGTAACCTGGATATGAGTTAACCCCTTGGGAGGAGGCTATTCCCCATCCAAAACCAAAGCCACATCTGCAGAATACACGCCACAAACCCATGGCAGAAACCCAAAGAAATGCCTTTTAATCTTCCTGCGGGTTCCTTGACGTGTCAGATAAAGCCCTAAGGCTATGTTTAAGAAAATTACGCATGTATCTTGTATCTTTTACAAAGGGGTACTCCGGCCCCAGGCCATCTTATCCCCTATCCAAAGCATAGGGGATAAGATGTCTGATCGCGGCAGACCCGCTGCTGGGGACCCCTGCAATCTAGCATGCAGCACCCACCTGTAAGTACTGCCGGAAGCGCTGGAGTTTCGCAGTCTTTTGTCTCCCAACCACAGGGACGGCACAAACCCAAAAAAAATTTGGCCGGCTTACGCTTCTATGCACCTTATCTTTATTCTGTAGGTCCATACAATTAAAATTATACCAACTTATATAGGTTTGATGTTGTTTTACTTCTGTTAAAAAAATCATAACTTTTTGCACGAAAATTATTACGTTTAAAAATGTCCTGACCCCTATAACTTTTTTATTTTTCCTTATAAGGGGATGTGTGAGAGCTCATTTTTTTGTGATGTGATCTGTAGTTTTCATCAGCACAATTTATCGGTTTTTATAATTTTTTTTAGGGTATACAAAGTGACCAAAAAAAAGCAATTTTGGACTTTGGTATTTTTTTTTAATGTGTACGCCATTGACCATGCGGTTTTAATTAACATTATATTTTTCTAGTTTGTACAATTGAGCATGCAGCGACACCACATATGTTTATGTTTTTTTAACATATTTTTTTAATGGGAAAAGGAAGGTGATTCAAACATTTATTAGGGAAGGGTTTAACTGGTTAATGACCATAGACGTGTATACACGTCCTTGTGCCGTTAACGCAGTATGGCGCGGGCTCCAGACTCGAGCCCGCATCACACCGGCTGGCCCCCAGCTGATTCTTGTACCTGAGGGCTGGCGTTAATAGCCGACATGTGGCTATTAACCCTTTAGATCGCCGCTGTCAAAGCTGACAGCGGCGTCTAAAGGTACCTTTTAATGGCTCCCTGGTGGTCCAGTGGAGTGGATCGCCACCCCACAGCACAATCTCACAGGGGGGGGGGGGGGGATCCACTTCTGAAGTAGCCGGAGGGCTTACCTCTGCTCCTGTGTCGGCTGCTGCGCTGTGAATGATAAAGCCTAGCAGGACCAGTCTTTATCAATCGAGTCCAGAGCACACAGATCAATGTGGTTTTATGGAACCACATTGATCTGTATGAGGAATCAAATGATTCCTCCTAGAAGTCCCCTAAGAGTACTAAAAGTGTAAAAAAAAAAAAAAAAAAAAAAAGCTTAAAACACACACATTAACCCCTTCCTTAAATCACCCCCCTTTTCCCATATTCCATATAAAAAATATATAAGCATAATAAAAATAAACATATGTGATATCGCCGTGTGCGTAAATGTCTGAACTATAAAATTATTGTATTGAGCCACAAACTGTGTCTGTGCCAGAATTTGCAACCAAAAAATTTAAAAAAAACTTGACCAATTCTCCATTTCACCAACATATTTATTAATGTTTCCACAGAAAATGTGATGGATTTGAGCTGGAAAACCCCACAGCTAGGAACAGTAGTAAGTAACCACAAAGAAGACTACACCCCACTCTTAGAAAATAAGGGCCAATGTCTCATCTTGAGGCTGCAAACCTGAGGACTCCAACTCCCACAAAATGTTTAGGTTCCTCACAGCCTCCTTTCACCCTTCTTTAACCCCTTAAGGACCGTTTTTTTTTCTTCCGTTTTTGCATTTTCGTTTTTTGCTCCTTGCCTTTAAAAAAAATCATAACTCTTTCAATTTTGCACCTAAAAATCCATGTGATGGCTTATTTTTTGCGCCACCAATTCTACTTTGTAATGACATCAGTCATTTTGCCCAAAAATCTACGGTGAAACGGAAAAAAAAGTAATTGTGAGACAAAATTGAAAAAAAACCCGCAGTTTTGTAACTTTTGGGGGCTTCCGTTTCTACGTAGTACATTTTTCGGTAAAAATGACACCTTATCTTTATTCTGTAGGTCCATATGGTTAAAATGATACCCTACTTATATAGGTTTGATTTTGTCGTACTTCTGGAAAAAATCATAACTTCATGCAGGAAAATTAATACGTTTAAAATTGTAATTTCTGACCCCTATAACTTTTTTATTTTTCCGCGTATGGGGCGGTATGAGGGCTCATTTTTTGCGCCGTGATCTGAAGTTTTTAACGGTACAATTTTTGCATTGATAGGACTTATTGATATTGATATTTTGGACATTGACCGTGCGGTTTAATTAACAATATATTTTTATAATTCGGACATTTCCGCACGCGGCGATACCATATATGTTTATTTTTATTTACACTGTGTTTTTTCTTATGGGAAAAGGGGTGTGATTCAAACTTTTAATAGGGAAGGGGTTAAATGATCTTTATTCACTTTTTTTTTTCACTTTTTTCCCCCAATGTTATAGCCCCCATAGGGACCTATAACACTGCACACACTGATCTTCATCATTGATCACTGGTTTCTCATAAGAAACCAGTGATCAATGATTCTGCCGCTTGACTGCTCATGCCTGGATCTCTGGCACTGAGCAGTCAATCGGCGATCAGGAGGCAGGTAGGGACCCTCCTGCTGTCCTGTAAGCTGTTTGGGATGCCGCGATTTTACCGCGGCTATCCCGAACAGCTCACTGAGCTAACTGGCACACTTTCACTTTAGACGCAGCTTTCAACATTGAACGCCGTGTCTAAAGGGTTAAAAGCGCGCGGCACTGCGATCAATGCCGCGCGCTATTAGCCACGGGTCCCGGCCATTGTTAGAGGCCGGGCCCGACCCGCTATGACGCGGGGGCCACGCCGTGGCCCCGCGTTATAGATTGGGAGCGGACACATGACGTTCCAGTACGTCATGTGTCCTTAAGGGGTTAAAGACCATTATCCAGCTTTCTTCAGCACCTGTTCTGATTAGGGACCATATTGAAAATCTGGACTAGCCAGAAAGGGAATGCAAAGTCCCACTACCAACCTTCCTGTCGTTGCATAAAAACTCCAGGAATGGAAAACATTTTTAAAGGTTACTTAGCATTTTTGGTCAGCTAGGGATTTCACACTATTCTGGAACTCCCATATCTGCCCTTGCTTTCCCTAAAACCTGATAGCTTTATATGACAGGTATCTTGGGGAGATATATAGTAATCTCGACCACGATTCCTGTTCCTGTCTTACACATTACAATACTTACAATGATAATAACACCTCACTTTTCAACCACACTTAAATATCACCATTTTAATGTTAAATAAACCTTCAACCCACTTTTTAAACTTTTTACATATGTAATATATTCACCCCAATAACATAAGATTTGCATGCCCAAACTAACCATACCAGAAGAGCTAAGCCCTTTACACGTGTCAAGCATAGGGACTATGGTCAGTAGAGATTATAAAAAAAGAGAGACTTTTACTTGTTAAACCTGCATTTTCTGTCCTTAGTATTTTGTCTCCTTAAATATACAGTATACTTTAATGTAAGAACAGATATGCCATATTCTGAAAAAAGGGTCAGATTTAATGATACCATAATTTAACCGTTTTCAATGTTAAAAGAAAGTTGAAACAAGTCAGTCCGGCTAAATCCTAACTCACATGAATTACATGGTGTCCGTGTGCCAACACTGCCATCTTCTGTTCTATAGGGCACATTGCCCGGTAACACGCCGCTGCTGCCTGTACTGTTCTTTTCGATACAGCTCATAAACTTTTAGGAAATATTGCACTATTTACAAAGGCTGATATTTGCAGCAATTCATGGCTTCCTTTCAATTATTTGCTTAATGCTCATTTTAACAGTTTTATTTTGTTTGCTTTTCAACGCGGCAAAAGGATGTTACTTTTTTTTTTTTTTCAATTACCTTTTTCTTTTTACTCCAACACAAAAAAATTCAATCTACTCCCCAGAACAGCAGCCGAGTTAGTTCATAAACGCTAAAGAAATTGCAAATAAAATGTGTAAGTCTTGCTCACAATCCAGATTTTATTTAAGAAGGTCAATAACATGGCTGATACATATATTTTATTTTTATGTAAGAGGCCAGGAAAGATATAAAAATTGATTAAAAAAGAAATATTGACAATAAAAATGGAAAGACAGATCTGAAATGATATGAAATACAAAAAGTCCCCACATAAATGACAGATCCCACACAAAGGTTAAACTAAACAACAAGAGAACACAGCTTTATTGGTACACAGTTAAAATCATGTAAAAAATACACACAGATAAGCTCCCTATATGGGGGCACAATGAAAGAGATGCCAGCATGAAACTGAAGAAGAGTGAGCGCTCACATATACAACTAATGTAAAAAGTGACATTTATAAGTAAATCAATGCAAGTGCAGAAGTAATAATTAATACTATTAATGGTAATTATTACTTCTGTACTTTTTCATTAACACCTTATTGCTCAATACTGTTATCCTAGTTCCCAGCTCACTGGGCTGCACTTGCATTGATTTACTTATAAATGTCACTTTTTACATTAGTTGTATATGTGAGCGCTCACTCTTCTTCAGTTTTATGCTGGCATCTCTTTCATTGTGCCCCCTTGTAGGGAGCTTATCTGTGTGTATTTTTTTTTACATTATTTTAACTTTGTGTATCAATAAAGCAGTATTGTGATCTCTATACACGCTGTGTTCTCTTGTTGTTTACTGAAATGACATGAGATACATAGCTAGGTATTAATGAGAAATAGATAGATAGATAGATGATAGATAAGATAGATATGAGATAGATGATAGATAAGATAGATAGATAGATAGATAGATAGATGATAGAGAGAGATAAATATGAGATGGATAGATAGATAGATAGATGATAGATAAGATAGCTAGATATGAGATAGATATGAGATAGATAAGATAGATAGATAGATATATGATAGATAGATAGATAGATGACAGATAAGATAGATATGAGATAGATAGATGATAGATAAGATAGATAGATAGATAGATAGATAGATAGATGATAGAGAGAGATAAATATGAGATGGATAGATAGATAGATGATAGATAAGATAGCTAGATATGAGATAGATATGAGATAGATAAGATAGATAGATAGATATATGATAGATAGATAGAAAGATAGCTGTGAAGAGGAAGAAGGTCGATGGGGCTGGACAAGAAGACACAGGGGTATGGTTAGTGGTGACACTGGCAGAATGCCAACTTACATGGGAGCAAACACTAGAGGCTGCACTGTCCTCTCCCATGTGAGAGGAGGCCACCTGCTTTATTCCCCATTGTCAATGAAAAATATATTTTTAAACACAGGGCAAGAAAAACAAGAGCCTGTTCGTTCAATGAGGAAGGAAAGAGGAAATATTATCACCATACATATTAGTATCATACTGTTACCGAGCAAATCCTGTATACAGAGACCAGTATAACCAATAATAATACCAGTATACAAGGAGGAATATTATCACCATAGATATTATCATTATACTGTTACTGACCAACTCCTGTATACTGAGACCAATTTTACAAATAATACCAGTATAAAAGGAGGAAATAGTATCACCATACATATTGCCACCATACTGTTACTGACCAAATCCTGTATACTGAGACCAATATTACCAATAATACCAGTATACAAGGAGGAATATTATCACCATACATACAACCATTATACTGTTACAAACCATATCCTGTATACTGAGACCAGTATTATCAATAATACTAGTATACATGGAGAACTATTATCCTTAGACATATTACTATCACACTGCTACTGACCAAATCCTGTATACTGAGACCAGTATTATCAATAATAATACTAGTATACAAGGGGGATCACCATACATATTACCATCATACTGTCACTGACCAAATCCTGTATATTGAGACCAATATTACCAATAATAATATCAGTACACAGAAAAGAATAATGCCACTCTATATCCCCCCCCCACACACACACACACTTACAAAGCCCATATAGTAGTGACCCCAGCTTTACACAGGTGCTGCAGACCATAAGTGATTACAGTGCAGTTACATCTACTGACTCACAAGAGTCGTCTTCTTGGAGTCATTTTCTTTCCCTTTCTTCTCTGACTTTTCTTTTTCTTGTCTTGCTTAGACCACCATGAAGTATTCTTCCACCCCTGACTCGCCATTATCCTAGACCTCTGAAGACGCCCAGCTGAGTGAAAGATGTTAGGAAGGCTAGGTGTGTTAATATATTAAAAAGAGATTAAAAGAGATTAAATGGATCAGCAACCTAGAGGCACTAGGTCCTCTGGGAATGAATGATCGTAACGATCTGTCCCCCTACCTGCAGACATAAACAGGTCAGTTGATTTTAAGAAGTTGTATTTCTTTGGTTTTTGGTATGTACACTTTGTTTTGTATTCTATGCACCCGTTCACACTACCTTGCTTTGCATCCCTATGATCCCCGCCCTGGAGCGGGGTGTGGAAATAAAAGACTAGCTACACCTGAGTAATTTAGACCGGACGAAGCGTCAGAGCACGTGAAACAGAGCTGTTGTCTAACTACACCCTCCCGATCCCTCACATGCACCCGTACGATCCCGCTGTCTTGTGAGTCCCGACGAGGCTACTGCAATAAAGACATTTCATCTCCCGGTGAGTTGCTACGTCTTCTTTCATTCTTTATGATACAGTATCTGTTAATATATTAAAGTCTAGTGTCGCCAGACTACCTTAAGCAGGCTGGTGGACTGCAGCTACCAGTTTGCTAAGACAATAGAAGAGGCCGACCGGGTTGTGCAATGCAGCATACAGTTATAAGCACCATTGAGGTATACACTATTTAGCCCTGTAGCACAGATTAATATTTATACTCTGGCGATATAGGTATTTTTAAAGAGTTGTTTTCTTAATGAATATCTGAATATCCAATAAAAGTTATGTTTTAGTTGGGGTAAACAAGAGGGTAGAGCGATCCCATTTCACTGGGACTTTGTGAAATTCCAGGTTGATAATGCCCCCAGTAGATAGTACCCCCGGGTAGGTCATGCCCACAGGTAGATAGTGCCTCCATGTAGATAGTGGCCCCATGTAGTAAGTGGCCCCATGTAGGTAGTGCTTCCATACAGACAGAGCCCCCACTAAGTAATGCCCTCATATATCCTCTGAAAAAAAGAAAGCCTCTCACCTTTCCGCCGATCCTGCGCTGAGGCCGAGCTCTCAGGACCCTCCAAAGCAGCGCGGGACTTATCTGTAAGGCTCATGATGAAATGATGGCCTGCAGTGTAAGTCTACGCTCCTGTACATACATTACGTACGCTATTTGCATAATGTATGTACAGGAACAGGAGACTGCTGTTTTTGACTTCTGCTTCTGTGCTTCAGCTGTTTCAGAGGGGTGCAGGGGGACATGGGCCCCTTACTGGAGTACTGGTTATACCTCCCTGACAGCAGCCCTGGATAAATAGATAGATATGAAATACATACAGGTTTACACATACTCACCTGTACTGTACTCTGTATGGAGCCATTTGGTTTTCTACACATGGAAGAGTATTAGTGTCATGATTTCTGTATACAGTTTGGCGGTAATACTTAATACAAGACAAATGTGTACATGTCCGTGTGTGTGATCTCTGATAACAGGAGTATAGCAGTACTTTGAATTTTTTACTTCCAGTGGTGGGACAAGCCCTTTAAAAGGGTTATCTGGTGAAAAAATAATGTTTTCAAATCACCTGGTGACAGAAAGTTAAACAGATTTGTAAATGACTTCTATTTAAAAATCTTAATCCTTCCAGTACTTTTCAGATGCTGTATGCTCCCGACGAAGTTGTGTAATTATTTCCAGACTGACCACAGAGCTCTCTGCTGCCACCTCTGTCCATGTCAGGAACTGTCCAGAGCTGGACCAAGTTCCCATAGCAAACCTCTCCTGCCCCGGCAGTTTCGAACATGGACAGAGGTGTCAGCAGAGAGCACTGTGGTCAGACTAGAAAGAACTACACATTTCCCTATGGACATACATCAGCTGATTAGTACTGGAAGGATTAAGATTTTTAACTCTAAAGTAATTTACAAATCTGTTTAACTTTCTGGCACCAGTTGATTTGAAAACGTTTTTTTCTCTACCTGTAAAGGTGCTCCCAGTGGTAGGATATGTCTAAAAATATCGTTTCACTTCTGATCCAGTGACTTGCTTGCAGATAATTGCGATCTGGAGAAGGAGTTGCTGGAAGTCCTAAACAATTCTATGAGATATTTTTTTTCCACCAGAGTACTCCTTTTAAAGGGGTACTCCCGTAGAAAACTTTTTTTTTTTTTTTTTTATGAACTGGTGCCAGAAAGTTAAACAGATTTGTAAATCACTTCTATTAAAAAAAATCTTAATCCTTCCAGTACTTTTTAGGGGCTGTATACTAAAGAAAAATCCAAAAAAGAAATGCATTTCCTCTGATGTCATGACCACAGTGCTCTCTGCTGACCTCTGCTGTCCATTTTAGGAACTGTCCCCAGAGCAGCATATGTTTGCTATGGGGATTTTTTCCTGCTCTGGACTGTTCCTAAAATGGACAGCAGAGGTCAGCAGAGAGCACTGTGGTCATGACATCAGAGGAAATGCATTTATCTTTTGGATTTCTCTTTAGTATACAGCCCCTAAAAAGTAAAAAAATAAATAAAAAAAAATTTCCACCGGAGTACCCCTTTAAGTGGTATTAGCATATTTAAAATGTAAGGCATATGTGTCGGGCTGACAAAAAAATCCCCTATCTAGAGAATCTTTCCACAGACCAAGGGCCACAGACTTCAATGAAGAGGGTCAACCTCTCCGCTGAAATATATGGAGACTTTGGTGTCCAGGAACTGACTGATAAGTGAAGTTCCCAGAAGTGGGGCAGACAACTACCGTATTTTTCGCCGTATAAGACGCAGTTTTTCTTCCCCAAAACTGGGGGGAAAAAGTCGGTGTGTCTTATACGGCGAATATACCCCTATCGCGGCGGTCCCTGCGGCCATCAACGGCCGGGACCCGCGGCTAATACAGGACAACACCGATCGTGGTGATGCCCTGTATTAACCCTTCAGATGCGGCGATCAAAGCTGAAGGGAAAGTGACACTAACCTGGCTGTTCAGTCGGGCTGTTCGGGACCGCCGCGATTTCACCGCGGCGGTCCCGAACAGCCTGACTGAATAGCCGGGTTAGTGCTTACAGGACACCGGGAGGGACCTTACCTGCCTCCTCGGTGTCTTCTCCGTTCAGGGATCCCCTGTATGGCCGGCGCTCTCCTTCCTCGTCATCACGTCGCCGCGTACGTGCGTCGGCGTGCGTAACGACGTGATGGCGGCGACGGAGAGTGAGGATACCCGGCCGGCAGCAGAGACGTTCCGGAGCGACGGAGACGCGGCGACAGCGATGGAGCGACATCCAGGGCAGTGGTGACTGGTCCGGAGCAGCGGGGACACGTGAATATTACCTCCTCCTGCAGTGGTCTTCAATCTGCGGACCTCCAGATGTTGCAAAACTACAACTCCCAGCATGCCCGGACAGCCAACGGCTGTCCGGGCATGCTGGGAGTTGTAGTTTTGCAACATCTGGAGGTCCGCAGGTTGAAGAGCACTATTGGGTTCAGAATCTTAATTTTTTCAGATTTTGCACCTATAAATTGGGTGCGTCTTATACGCCGGTGCGTCCTATAGGGCGAAAAATACGGTATCAGATACTTACGACACATCCCGATGAAATATCCCTTTAATGAAAGTGAAATGAAGACCATGATCCTCTCCCTGTAACAAACGCTGACAATGGGCTGACTGATGCGGAACATCCTCCCGAGCACTTCTGAGACTACAACATCTGCTTATGTAGAATCTGACTTACTAATGTCTACAAGGAGACAATTTTACAAGACAATAACATGATGAGCAACAAAAAAAAAAAACGAAAACGACAGGAAACGGATCAGAAATGACTGCATTTTAAAGGGGTACTCAGGTGGAAAACTTTTTTTTTTTTTATTGAACTGGTTCCAGAAAGTTAAACATATTTGTAAATGACTTCTATTTAAAAATCTAAATCCTTTCAGTACTTTTTAGCAGCTGTATGCTACAGAGGAACTTCTTTTCTTTTTGAATTTCTATTTTGTCTTGTCAACAGTGCTCTCTGCTGACACCTCTGTCCATGTCAGGAACTGTCCAGAGAAGCATAGGTTTGCTAGGGGGATTTTCTCCTGCTCTGGACAGTTCTTGATATGGGCATCAGGTGTCAGCAGAGAACACTGTGGACAAGACAAAAAAGAAATTCAAAAAGAAAATAATTTCCTCTGTAGCATACAGCTGCTAAAAAGTACTGGAAGAGTAAAGATTTTTTAATAGAAGTCATTTACAAATCTGTTTAACTTTCTGGCACCAGTTGATTTAAACAAAAAATGTTTTCCACCGGAGTACCCCTTTAAGAAGAGACTTTATTTTAAATTTTAATTTTTAATACAAAATTTTATAATAATCCGCCCCAAAAAAACAAATGCCTTTCAACATTCGCTGACATTCTCCATACTACACCTATAGAAAAACCTATATATCCCTCCAGCCTGTACCGTGTAATGAAGACTGACGTTCCATTTTCCTCGGAACATGTCGCTTCCACACATCGTCCTCTAACGCTCATCGCAGTAAGTGAACTGCCAATATACATCAAGAAAAAAATAGCGCATCGCTCGCAACAAAATACAATTCTTTCTTCTACGGCAGTGTTTCCCAACCAGGGTGCCTCCAGCTGCTGCAAAACTACAACTCCCAGCATGCCCGGACAGCCTTTGGCTGTCCGGGCATGCTGGGAGTTGTAGTTTTGCAACAGCTGGAGGCACCCTGGTTGGGAAACACTGCTCTATTGCATCATGATCCTTAAATTCAGTCATATCAAACTTTCAGACTCTTTTGCCAAGGTCCAATACAGCAAGTCCCCTAGGCCGCAGTGCCATTTATATTTGTGTTATCTCAAGCCCCCCTCAGGAAGCATTTTTTTTGGCATTTTTCCCATCCAGTTCTCTATAAGGCTCCTCTATACGGCAGCATGACGCCCGTCAGGGGAGACGGGGAGAATATCGGGAGAAAAAATACTGTTTGTGCCATCTTTTTCTCCCGCTATTTCCATCCAAAAACAACGGCGCCTGACAGACCCCATAATAGTAAATGTGAGCCGTCGGGACCTGTTGTTGCCCGTTGTGCCCCGTCATGAGAACGCCCATTAAAGGCACGAATAAAAACGCTAACGGACGTTCTTGAAGGGGCGCAATGGCAGTGTGAAAGGGGCCTAAGATGTGGAAAAATTCAGAAAAAAAAAAAACGCAGTATGTTCATGGCTTCTGCATTACATTGTAATATTTTATTTTTTACATATGCCTAAAAAATGAATATGTCAGTTCTTAAAGGGGTACTCCGCTGCTCAGCGTTTGGAACAAATTGTTCCGAATGCTGGGGCCGGCGCTGGGAACTCATGACGTCATAGCCCCACCCACCATGACATCATGCCCCGCATTGAGGAGGTGGGGTGTGACGTCATTAGGGGCGTGGCTATGACGTCAGGAGCTCCCGACGCCGGCTCCAGCGCTCGGAACAGTTTGTTCCAAACGCTGAGCTGCGGAGTAGCCCTTTAATGTTGTCTTTCCCAATGAAGTTATACGAGTATTCCATGGGAAAACAGTTTTTTATATATCAACTGGCTCCAGAAAGGTAAACAGATTTGTAAATTACTTCTATTAAAAAAATCTTAATCCTTCCAGTACTTATGAGCTGCTGAAGTCGAGTTGTTCTTTCCTGACTAAGTGCTCTCTGATGACACAGAGTGTCTTTCCCAATGAAGTTATACGGGTATTCCAGGAAAAAAATTTTTTTTATATATCAACTGGCTCCAGAAAGGTAAACAGATTTGTAAATTACTTCTATAAAAAAAAAAATCTTAATCCTTCCAGTACTTATGAGCTGCTGAAGTTGAGTTGTTCTTTCCTGACTAAGCGCTCTCTGATGACACCTGTCTCAGGAACCGCCCAGTTTAGAAGCAAATCCCCACAGCAAACCTCTTCTACTCTGTGCAGTTCCCGAGACAAGCAGAGATGTCAGCAGAGAGAACTGTTGCCAGACAGAAAACAACAACTCAACTTCAGCAGCTGATAATTATTGAAAGGATTAAGATTTTTTAATAGAAGTAATTTACAAATCTGTTTAACTTTCTGGAGCCAGTTGATATATATATATATATATATATATATATATATATATATATATATATATATATAAAAGTTTTTTCCTGGAATACCCCTTTAAAAAAAAAAAAAATAAATATTTAATTTTAATGTGGATTTTCTTGTAAAAAAAAATTAAAATAAAATAAAACTCTTCAAAAAAAATCTCTGTGTGAAGATACTCTAAGGTCTTGTGCACACTGGCAAAAACCTTGTCCAGCTTCTGCACTGCAGTCACCTCCAATCTGCAGTTTACACGGCGAAGCTGCATCACACAACTCCCATTGATTTCAATGGAAGCTTCAAAGTGGGGCCGCATAGAACCACTTCTCCTATTGGGTAATGTTTTTTTTTTTTAATTGTAAAAACATATAGATGTTGATGCATAAATTGACCTAATGATGTAATAGACTAGTGGTCTTCAAACTGTGGCCCTCCAGATGTTGCAAAACTACAATTCCCAGCATGCCGGAACAGCCGTTGGCTGTCCGGGCATGCTGGGAGTTGTAGTTTTGCAACATCTGGAGGGTCACAGTTTGAAGACCACTGTAATAGACTGTAAAAAAAAAGTTTTAAAGTGACCTTAAAAATATTTTATTAAAGGGTACCTCTAACGGTTCACCCAGGGGCAGGATATGTTTGAAATCCCATGACTTGCTTGAGATCTTTCTTGATTTGGAGACTGAGTTACCAGAAGTCCCATAGAATTGTTTAGGACTTCCAGCAACTCCATCTCCAGATCGCGATAATCAAAAGTCACTGGATCAGAAGGGAATTGATATTTTTACACATAACCTACCACTGGGAGCACCATTACAGGTACCTTTTAAGTAAGGTCCTGCAACTGGGCACAGTCCTGTTTCCCCGAAAATACACCATACCCCGAAAATAAGCCCTAGCTGGATTATCGGGGTGGGCGGCAATATAAGCCCTACCCCGAAAATAAGACCTAGGCCAAGGGTACTCAACTTGCGGTCCGCGGTCCAGATCCAGACCGTGGCCGCCAGTAATGTGGACCGGAACGTCCCCCCCCCCCCCTCCCCTTGGCAAGTTAAATGAGCTGGGGCAGGGACGCTGTCTCTTTAAAATCTTCCATTACTTATCAGCTGCTGTATGCTCCAGAGAAAGTTGTGTTGTTCTTTCCAGTCTGACCACAGTGCTCTCTGCTGCCACCTCTGTCTGTGTCCAGAGCATGACAATATCTTCTTATCAAACTGCTCCTGCTCTGGACAATTACTGACATGGACAGAGGTGGCAGCAGAAAGCACTGTGGTCAGACTGGAAAGAACTACACAACTTCCTCTGAAGAATACAGCAGCTGATAAGTACTGGAAGGATTTAGTTTTTTTAAATAGAAATCATTTACAAATCTGTATAACTTTCTGGCACCAGCTGGTTTGAAAACTTTTTTTTTTTTCATTTCGGAGTACCCCTTTTACCTTATGTTAGTAACAACCTGCAAAGAGGTAGGTCTGATTAGTTCCTATACTTTGACGTCCCTGTGAATTATATTATTTCCAGACATATCGTTCAAAAATCTCCATTGGTATCAAGCAGAATTCTCCACTGATTTAAAGGGGTTATCCAGGAATAAAAAAAACAGAGATTATTGTGGAGATTTATCAAAACCTGTGTAGAGGGAGAGCGGAGCAGTTGCCCATAGCAACCAATCAGATCGCTTCTTTCATTTTTAAAAAGGCCTCTGAAAAATAAAAGAAGCGATCTGATTGGTTGCTATGGGAAACTGCACCGCTCTTCCTCTACACAGGTTTTGATAAATCTCCCCCTATTTCTTTCAGAAACCGCTCCCTGTCTGTCTACAGGTTGGGTGTTGCTCTGCAGCTCAGTTCCATTGAAGTGAATGGAGCCAAGTTGTAATACCACACCCAACCTGGAGACAGAGAGGGAGCTGTTTTCAAAAGAAATCAGCTCTGTTTTTCGATTCCTGGATAACCCCTTTAAATTACAGATGTGTCGACTAATGTACCATGCTGCAAAATATGTTGTCGCTATATAAGCATTTGGAAGTGAATAAAGGTAAAAACAGTCTGTTGTATTTTGAATGGATAAAAATATTACATAATTTGGAAAATCCTTGCAATGGGGCTTCTGATGGCTGCTGCATAAATGCCAAATCAAGGGAATTTAGGGCTGGGCGGTATGACCAAATGTGTGTATGAGGGCATTTTTTAAAGTTTTGGCGGTTCCACGGTATACAATGGTATTTCCTAGCCCCCCCCCCCCCCCCCCCCCCCCATATTAATTATCAGCCCACATCCCCATCGGGGTAAATACTCACATATCACCCGCAGGCGCTGCCCTCCTCGTCCTGTTTGTTGCGGCCACTGGCGCTGACACTCTATACTGTGCGGTATCCCTATGCCCGGGCTGCAGAAGGTAAACAAAATAAACTTTAACGCACCTATGTCGGCCTTACGCTGGGGACGGGAACGCCGGACAGCAATCAGCCTATCACCGGCCGCAGCGATGTTCCACCTCAGCTGGTGATAGGCTGAGCCCACTGTCATGTAAGGAGCCGGCTTCCTACATGACAGTGGGCTCAGCCTATCACCGGCCGAGGCGGAACATCGCTTTGGCCGGTGATAGGCTGACGGCTGTCCGATGTTCCCATCCCCAGGAAACAAGTGAGGCCGGTACCGGTAACGGGAGGTGAGTTAGTTTATTTTGTTTATTTTTTTGCAGCCCGGGCATAGGGATACCGCACAGTATAGAGCAGTAGCCTCCAACCTGCAGACCTCCAGATGTAGTTTTGCAACATCTGGAGGTCCGCAGGTTGGAGACCACTGGTATAGAGTGTCAGCGCCGGCGGCCCGCAACAAACAGGACGAGGAGGGCAGCGTATGCGGGTGACATGTGACTAGTACCCTGATGGGGACAGCACTGAGCTGAAAATTAATTGGGGGGCAGAACAGCGCTCGCGGGTCACATAGGATTAGTTCCCCGATGTGGGGACAGTGCAGCGCTGGGCTGATAATTAATTCATTCCCGAGGGGGAGGGGCCCAACCGGTATTGCAGTATGGGTTAAAATTCATATCGTGCAGCACAAAAATTTCGGTATTCGGTATGAACCGGTATACCACCCAGCCCTAAGGAAATGACTCACATTTACCTCTTGTAGGTTTATCTCTTCCCCCTCAGACCTTCCATGGTGTAGTCCAGTGTTTCCCAACCAGGGTGCCTCCAACTGTTGCAAAACTACAACTCCCAGCATGCCTGGACAGCCGAAGGCTGTCCAGGCATGCTGGGAGTTGTAGTTTTGCAACAGCTGGAGGCACCCTGGTTGGGAAACACTGGTGTAGTCCCATAGTCTTACAAGCTCTGCAGGATAGCGATCAGCACTATCATCCAGCTGAAGAGATATTGGCAATGACACGCCGGCAGAACGCGGAGGGTTAGCACAAGTAACAATGATGTATGCTTCAGCTTTCCCTACAGCTTCACAGATTTGATTTTTCATGTCAAATTCGGAGTGGGAAAATTATAAAGGAGGGCGAAGGCTTTTGATTGATTCCTCCCTAAGAAATAAATGACATGATGCATTACCCCAATAAGACACTCCAGTATTTCACAGATCAATCAGAATGTTCTTTGAACTCAGCATTTTTCATTTTACCAAGGAAAGAAAAAGAAAAAATCGCCATTGTTAGGAATTCCACGGTGGCTTTTATGTCCTGTTTTATGAAATATTTCTAACGTTTAAATCGCGCTACTCCATGGACTGCTTCACCACGTTGAAAAATAAATGCAGGAATATTATCATCAATGTGTCTGGAGACATTTAAAGGGGTACTCCACTGCTCAGTGTTCCTAACGCTGGAGTTGGGCGCTTGTGACGTCATAGCCCTGCCCCCTCATGGCGTCACGTCCCACTCCCTCAATGCAACTCTATGGGAGGGGGCGTGACAGCCATCATGCCACATCCCATAGACTTGCATTGAGGGGGCAGGATGTGACGTCATGATGGGGCGGGACTATGACGTCACAAGCTCCTAGCGCCGGCTCCAGCGTTCGGAACAGTTTGTTCCAAACGTTTAGCAGCGGAGTACCCCTTTAAGAGGCTCATGTCAGCAAGGACCGGGCTGTGTAATAAAGGCTCTGTTCACAATAGCATTATGTTTTATTCTTAAAGGAGTATTCCAGTATTGAAAAACTAAGGATAGGGGATAAGTTTCAGATCGCGGGGGTCCGACCACTGGGACCCCCTTGATCTCCCGTACGGGGCCCCGGCAGCCCACGGGAAGGGGCATGTCAACCACCGCATGAAGCAGGGACTGACAAGACCCCTCAATACAACTCTATGGCAGAGCCGGAGCGCTGCCTTCGGTGATCTCTGCCATAGCGCTGTATTGAGGGGGCGTGTTGGCCGCCACTTCGTGTGGTGGTCGACACACGCTATATGGCTGGAGAGCCGGGGCTCCGTACGGGACATCGCGAGGGGTCCCAGCAGTCGGACTCCCTGCGATCTGAAATTTATCCCCTATCCTTAAGATAGAGGATAAGTTTCTCAATACTGGACTACTCCTTTAAAATAGATCCCATGATGTAGTATAAGATCCTGTGTCCTGATGGTCTCCATTGCAGAATTTTTACAGTTGACAGATTAATTCTGCGATGAAAGCTTTTAAATGAAGCCTCTGATGCAGATGTGAACAAAAAAACAACACAGGAAAGTCCTTCCCAGGAGAAGACAGTGGTCATCATAGTCTCTCTTCCGGTACACCGCCTCTTCATATGCAGAAACAGGAAGTAGCTGCCCAAGATCAAGAGTAAGGGAACCAGTGAACTTGACTGGATTCCTCTAGTACCTAGGTCACCAAACTACAGACTTCCAGCTATTGTAAAACTACAACTCCCAGCATGCCGGATTGTGGATAAGTGTATAATGGGACTTCGAGAAGGGGATCCAAAATTTTCAGTTATAATGGAGAGACGTTCTCAAACGAAGCACTGATGTTCCATACACTGTCTATTGGAGCTACTGGATATAGTCAAGTACAGTTGGAACCCCCTTCCCTAACATTCTACATTTATCCTCTTTCCAAGTTAATGGCTGGAATAACTATTTCAGCTTTGGATAACCCCTTTACATTAAATAGATTTCCCCATATTAACAATTTATCACCTATCCATAGGATCCACAGGTGTAGCGTCTGATCGCTGGGGGTCTGACCAATAGCACCCCTGCTTGAATGGAATCACAGTTGAGTATGCGCACTAACGCTCCATTCAAACTCTATGGGACTGCTGAATACAGCCAAATACATCGCACGTCTATTTCCGGAAATAAAACCACCAGGAAAACGGTAACGCTTGTTGATAAAAACCAAAGAAATAGCAAGATTTGTCTATTTAAGGGTGTTGGGTGTCTATTTAAGGGTATCTATATCCTTCTGGAGACCGTATCTCCAGAAGGATATAGATAGTCTAGAAAGAGTTCAGAGAAGAGCTACTAAACTAGTACATGGATTGCAGGATAAAACTTACCAGGAAAGGTTAAAAGGACCTTAACATGTATAGCTTGGAAGAAAGAAGAGACAGAGAAGATATGATAGACTTTTAAATACATAAAGGGAATCAACACGGTAAAGCAGGAGAGGAGATTTAAAAGAAGAAAAAAAGGACATAGTTTTATATTAGAGGGGCAAAGATTTTTGCAGTAATATCAGGAAATATTACTTTACTGAGAGAATAGTGGATACATGGAATAGTCTTCCTGGAGAATTGGTCATCGCTGCAAATACAGTGAAGAAGTTTAAGCATCATGTGATAGGCATAAGGCTGTCCTTCATATAAGATACGGCCAGGGACTATTGATAGGATTCAGATTACTGGACAGACTAGATGGACCAAATGGTTCTTATCTGCCGACACATTTTATGTTTCTATGTTTGTACTCCAGCAAAAATTATTTTAAGGTTCATAAAAAATTTATATAGGTGCATGTTGTAAAAATGGGGAGAAAAGCAGCTCTGATCAATCAGATCTCATAATAAATAATACACTTGGCAACTCTTCAGAAACTTTTGAAGGGACCCCTGTGAACAGGTCTCTCAGACTGCAGGAAATCTTCCAGTTGTTCACTTCTCTTTGAGGAGTAGGAAGAAAAAGGGACTGGAGATAGCGATGCTCAATGAAGATGGTCCAGAAGATGTCAGATGTAAAATCATTGTTTATTTATATTAAAATAAATACAACATGATACATAAAAGTACTAACGCGTTTCGGGATTAGCCTATCCCTTCTTCAGATTCCTGGTGTATGACTGGTAACAGTATTCACGAGTTTAAAGAAAGAGAAATGGCACCAGGAAGCAATGGAGGGGTCAAGGGGCATGTTGACCTTTTACATTTCATGTATATATAAGTTCGGTAAAATACAGATGTTGAATAAAACCATGCAGTAACATATAATAAAGTACGTAAAAAGGAAAAAAATGGAGATAGGGTTGCATGAAAAAGACAATAGGATTTATTGTAGGATTTTCCAGTGCTTGTTGATAATACATTTTATGCTTTTGTGGTCACTCGTAACTTACCGTATTTTTCGCCATATAAGACGCTCCGGCATATAAGACGCACCCAATTTTAAAGGAGGAAAATCTAGAAAAAAACCTTTTCTGAAAACCTATTCTGAACCAAATACAATGTAAAGTATAGGACAGTGATCTTCAACCTGTGGACCTCCAGATGTTACAAAACTACAACTCCTAGCATGCCCGGACAGCCAACGGCATGCCGGAAGTTGTAGTTTTGCAACATCTGGAGGTCCGCAGGTTGAAGACCACCGGTATAGGAGGTAATACTCACGTGTCCCTGTCGCTCCGTACCCGTCACCGCTGCCCTGGATGTCGCCCTCCATCGCTGTCCCCGGGGTGTCCCCGTCGTTCCCGAATGTTTCTGCTGCCTGGTATCCTCGCTCTCCGTCGCCACCATCACGTCGCTACGCACGCCGCTCCTAATGGTTGACAGGACAGCGTGCGCGACAGCGTGCACGACGACGTGATGACGACGAAGGAGAGCGCCGGCCATGCAGGGGATCCCGGCATGGAGCAGTCATTCGCGGATCGGACACTGAGGAGGCAGGTAAGGTCCCTCTTGGTGTCCTGTAAGCTGTTCGGGACGCCGCAATTTCACCGTGGCGGTCCCGAACAGCCTGACTGAGCAGCCGGGCTAGTGTCACTTTCACTTCAGACGTGGCGGTCAGCTTAGATCGCCGCATCTGAAGGGTTAATACAGGGCATCACCGCGATCGGTGATGTCCTGTATTAGCCGCGGGTCCCGGCTGTTGATGGCCGCAGGGACCGCCGCATTAGGACAGGGCTTTAATGTGTATTTGCCGTATAAGACGCACTAACTTTCCCCCCCCCCCAGTTTTGGGGAAGAAAAAGTGCGTCTTATATGGCGAAAAATACGGTAATTACCTATTACATATACGAGTGACCACAAAAGCATAAAATGTATTAACAAGCAATGAAAAATCCTACAATTAGACCCGTATCTAAAGGACATCATCCCTGCAAACTCCAACATTACATTCCGTAAGAACCATTCCCTTAAAAATATACTAGCTCCAAGCCGTTACAAAAATCCTTAAAAAAAAAAAACAGTTCTACTCTCTTTTCCCTCCTTCCCTTCCATAATAGGAAGCTACAGATGCAATAATGCAAGGTGCAAATGCTGCCCGTCAATAACCCATGGTGCTAAAACATTCAAGTCACACATCACTAATGAATCCTTTAACATCAAGACTTTTATCAATTGCAGCACCAACTATATAATCTTCCTCCTCGAGTGCCGCTGTACACTACAATACGTTGGACGCACCATACAGTCCCTATGTTGTTACCTAAACAAACATAGATCCAATGTGAACAACAGATTCACCCTCCATAGTGTATCACGCCACGCAGCCACCACACGATTGCTAATTTTCAGGCTTCCGTATCACACCAATTGAACATATCTTGGAGGGCACCAGTTATTCTCCATTTAAAAATAACTGAGAATTACTGGATTTTTTTACTCCAAACCTTGCAGCCTACAGGTTTCAACGATTATATAGAACATGTAGCTTAAACCTGTTCCTAATCTGTTCATTCAAACTATGCCCATTCCTTCTATCCCTTCCACACGCTCTAGCTTCTATGTACATGCAACTGTTCCCAATGTACTGTATATTTCAGAATCTATACATATACCCGCCGTCACACACTCTTACTATCGCCCATGGCCCCACTCAGTGTCATCTTGTATATACTAGTTTTGACACTGTCGTCCCTTGTTTTGTTAAAATATTTATTTATTTATTTTCTCTCCCTGGAAAATAGTATCGATCCACAGAACCCGTGTGATCGGTAACTTTTTCCACGTTTTGGTACTCACAATTTTTGAACTGTAATGTATCCTGGACAAAAAATCTCCCTTCAAACCAATAGAAAAATGAAACAACATCTGATTGGACACCGATTACCACGTGACTTTACATTCATACAAAACAAACCCCGGGAACTCCATATGATGCCCTACAGCCTCCAGACGTACACAAACCCTATTGGATGCGCCAGAGCCGTAGCTCACTCTGATTGGTAAGCCCAAACCACATCACTATTCAATGGGAATCATTTTATAACGGATCTTTATGTTACGACGTATGAACCACCCTATTGGTCAATTCTAACCCTGTGACCTCTAATATTTTCAAACAAATCCCAGGGAAATACTGTTATACCACGGCAGTCTTATACTATAACTGCCTTCTTATTATTTTTCAATACTAGTTTGTTTACTGATTCCACCCCTCAATCTCCGTTCATAAAATTCCAGCCTCCATACTCCTCCCTCGTCATTCCCGAATCCACATGCGCTCCAAGCCTCCTTTTCAGATTTTCCCAACATGCAACCCTATCCTCATTTTTTACTTTTTACTTACTTTATTATATGTTACTACATGGTTTTATTCAACATCTGTATCTTACCAAACTTATATATATATGAAATGTGAACTCAAGGTCAACACGCCTCTTGACCCCTCCATTGCTTCCTGGCGCCATTTCTGTTTATTTAAACTCGTGAATACTGTTACCAGTCATACACTCGCAATCTGAAGAGGGGATATGCTAATCACGAAATGCGTTATTGGTTTTATGAATCATGTTTTATTTATTTTAATATAAATAAACAATGATTTTACATCCGACATCTTCTGGACCATCTTCATTGAGCAGCGCCATCTCCAGTGCCTTTTTCTTCCTACTCCTCATCTTCAATACGGGTTCCTGCACAGGATACCAGTCCAGCCACCACCGTCTTACAGCTTTAAGGATGCACAACGCTACCCCTATATGGGATGATATGCATATAAGCCAAGAGGCTTAAAAGGTGAGAGTCCTACCTACCCAAGGGGACCCGGCGGGTACATTTACCCAACTGTATTACACGAGTCACTGTCCTCCTTTTTATCTCTGTTCACTTCTCTTTGTCACTGGACAATTTCCTGACAGGGAGTGGGGGGGTGGGGGGGGGAGAAGAACGGGGAGTGGTGAGTATCTACACATCTGGTCTAAGGTCAGTAAAGGGGCAGTTCTGGGTCTGTGATAGGGTATATAGACAGAGAGATCTTATCTTGGGGGGGGGGGGGTATGTATTTTTTAGGTCTGGTTTGGGTTTTGTATACTGTGGTCCCTCAACATACGATGGTAATCCGTTCCAAATGAACCATCGTTTGTTGAAACTATCGTATGTTGAAGTATCCGTGCAATGTAAAGTATAGGAAGTTGTACTCACCTGTCCACGCCGCCCCGGACCCGTCACCGCTCGTCACCGCTGCCCTAGATGTCGCCCTCCATCGCTGTCGCCGCGTCCCCGACGCTCCGGACATCTCTGCTTCCCTGGGATCGTCGCTCTCACGTCGCCACCATCACGTCACTACGCACGCCGCTCCTATTGGTTGACGGGACGCTGTGCGCGGCGACGTGATGACGACGATGGGGAGCGCCAGCGATGCAGGGAATCCTGAAGTGGACGCTCCGGACCCCCGAGGACAGGTAGGAGACCATCACCGGAGCACACGGGGCACTGTATATGGCTATCCGGCGGCAGCTGAAGCAGTCTGCGCTGCCGGATAGCCGTTTATGCGATGGCCCCGACATACAAAAGCATCGTATGTTGATGCTGCCTTCAACATGCGATGGGCTCTGAGAGGCCATCGCATGTTGAAATTATCGTATGTCGGGGCCATCGTAGGTCGGGGGGGGGTCACTGTATTTTAGAGAGTTAGATCTGGGGTTTATATTTTTTATGGGATCTGTATTTTGTTAGAAGGTATGGGGTCTGTCATCTTCATAGGGACTTGTCTGGGAGTCAATCTTTATTCTGGAAGTGTGGTCTTGGGTCTGTATTTCTTTAGGCGGTCTGGTCTGAGCTCTGTAGTTTTCAGGTGAACTGGTCTTAGATATTAATTTTTTAGGGTGTCTGGTCTGGTCTCCGTATGTTTTTAAGGGGTCTGGTTTGTGGTCTATTCTATTCTTAACTTTAAAATCTCCCTAATCAAAAGTCAGCAGGTATGTTTAAAGTGTAAACTGTGATATGAAAAGGTAAATGGGGAAAACCATTTTTTTGCTTCCATAGAAATTAGTAAAGACCTATGGATATACGTGATGTCTGGCCTGTGTAAACTGAGCCTAAAATTGCCCATAAACATTACACAACATTACATTTACATAACAGAAACATTAATGTATTGGTAGATAAGAACCCTTCAGATCATGTGATCTGCCCAATATCCTGAATACTATGAATAGTCCCTGGCCCTATACTACCTTAGGATAGCCTTATACCTACTAGGGATGTAAGAAAAAATCGATTCTCGCGATAATCGCGATTTTTTCATTTGCCGATACAGAATCGATTCAAAATATTTTTGAATCGATTCTTTTAGGGATGTGGAATTTTTATCTGCGGACGCCCGGAACAGCATGTCATGTCTTGGGCATCAGGAGATAAAAGTTCCACATTTGTGGAGCCGGGCAGGCCGGATCTGACATGGCTATGGAGCGGGCTCCGACTCGTGCCCACTCCGTACTATGCGACCCCCGGCTGATTTCAGTAGCCGGGGGCCGCCGCTAATAGCCAGCATGCGGCAATCGCCGCGGCTGGCTATTAAAGGAGTATCCGGTGCGCACTTTTCTCATTTTATCCTATCCAGGCTGCAAAATAAAACGCACTTTATCTTACCTGCCAACGAGCCCTCGGAGCTCCGGTACAGGTGTTCGGTCCCCGGGCTGTATTCTTCTTACTTCCTGTTAGCCCGGCACGTCACATGGAGCTTCAGCCTATCACTGGCCGCAGCGATGTCCCGCCTCTGCTGGTAATAGGCTGAAGCTCCATGTGACGTGCCGGACTAACAGGAAGTAAGAAGAATACAGCCCGGGGACCGAACACCTGTACCGGAGCTCCGGGGGCTCGTTGGCAGGTAAGATAAAGTGCGTTTTATTTTATTTTGCAGCCCGGACGGGATAACATGAGAAAAGTGAGCACCGGAGTACTAGATCGCCGCTGTCAAAGCTGACAGCGGCGTCTATTGGGATCTATGAATGCTCCCAGGTGGGCGATGTATCGGGATATATCGCGATGTATCGTCACCTAGACGGTATCGTGATATATCGGGATATATCGAATCGCCACACTGGTATCGCGATTCGAATCGAATCGCCAAATTCTTGGCGATTCACACCCCTAATACCTACCCAATGCATGCTTGAACACCTTCACTGTAATTGCAGCTACCACTTCTAGTTTATATAATGTGTATGGAGTTTCAATCATATAATGTCTATGGAGCATAGTAGAATGTCCTGCAATCTCTGCTGTTGGAGGGAAGTATTGAACCAATGGTTTAAACATCACCCTGTCTGGTGATAAGCAATGCAAAATTTGTCTAGCAGGAACTTATCTCCTGATGTTCTATTAGCACCAAGGGTATTTGGCTGAGGCAAAGGTCTACAAGGATAGGGGATAAGAGGTCTGATCGCAGAGGTCCTGCCGCTGGGGACCCCCGTGATCTCGGCTGCGGCACCCCAGATATCCGGTGCACGGAGCGAACGTCGCTCTGTGCCGGACGACTGGTGATGCAGGGGCGGAGGCTCGTGACGTCACCGACATGCCCTTTCAATGCAAGTCTATGGGACGGGGTATGACGGCAATCACGCCCCCTCCTATAGACTTGCATTGAGGGGGCGTGGCCATGACATCATGAGTGAGGCATGGCTGTGACGTCACAAGCCTCCAGCGCTGCGCCCGACGCTCTAAACGAACGGCGGAATAAGATGTCTAGGGGCGGAGTAGCCCTTTAAGTGTTTCTTGACAAATAGGTTTACAGTTGTCCTTGGTGTTGTCTTAAGCTGGCCACAGAGATAACAATACATATCACGTATTTATGGCCAGCTGTGAGATGAGGGCACTGGAGACCTTAGTAACTATTCTATCTTAAATGGGAGACTCCTAATCACCTATAAATGAATTAGGTAATCTATATAAAGTAAGTCATCGAGGGCAGACAGGTTGTTATTGGATTCAAGCAAATAAATCTTATGAAAAAGAGAACTCAAGACATATTCTATCTTGTTAAAAATCTCCCAGCCCATTTCCATATAGCTGCGCTGGCTGACAATAGAGAAGTGGACGGAATAGAAGCTCTCAAGAACGTTAATGGATTTAACACAGTCCAGTAGGAAAGCATTTTTCAGAGAAAGACAAATGCTGGAACAAGAGGTCACGCTCTCACGCTGGATGCTCCCAGGCTCTGGGAAATGTAAGGCAGCGGCGGGGCAGGAGGCAACAGCAATAAACCTAACACTACCTGGATTAGAAAGAGAAGTATCACAAATATGAAGCAAACACAGATGATACAAGTCGAGCAGAACTTAAAGAAAAACAACCTGAAAGACACCAGAAGTACAAAAGTCACAAAGTTTCATAACTTTTTTGTAGCCTTCAGTTTGCGGTCTATCTGATTCCCTCGGTGCAGAGAATGCCTTTGATACGGCTTTCTGGCTTCATGGTTCTTCACCGCGCAGTGACAAGTCCTGCAACTTTTCTAATATAATTTGAGTTACAACTCTTCACCTATTTTGCTGCTTACTGTGCATGACAGGTAATATAGACCCAAAGCTGAGAAGTTTTCTTCAACATTTTCCAGTCTAGGCAATACTCTGTGAGCTAAATGCATAGAAAAGCACAACAATATCTATTGCCTCACTGCCCCATAGATAAAGAATGGGGCAGCTAAACAAAGATCACTCACTCTCCTGATCGGTGGGGGACTCAGCACATCTTTTTACAAAACTTTACATGTGACATGTCAAAAGTTTATATTTTTTTAGATGACAAATATACTTTAAAAGGGGTATTCCTGGATTTTTTTGTTTTTGTTTGACTGTGCTACAGGGGCTGTAAAGTTAGTGTTGTTCATAATATAGTGTCTATACCTGTTATTGATGGCTGGTCTTGAAATTCTTAAGTGATCTTTGCCCCGGATGTTCATTACATCACTAGTCAGGTGTTGAAAGGGAGCATGACAGTGCTTTAAAGGACATCTGTAGTGCAATATAAAACTTATCCCGAGGATAGGGGATAAGTTATAGATCGCGGGGGTCTGATCGCTGGGGCCCTCCGGGATCTCCTGGACAAGGCTGCGGCAGTATGCTAGAAAGGGGGCATTCCATCCCCGCATGACGCGGCGGCCGACACGCCCCCTCCATGTACCCCATAGAGATACATGGAGGGGGTGTGTCTGCCACGGCTTTCTGCTGGAGACGAAACTGCACTTCCTGCAGACTGCCGTGGTCCCGTCCAGGAGATCCCAGGGGGCCCCAGCGCTCGGACCCCCCGCGATATATAACTTATCCACTATCCTTTGGATAGGGGATAAGTTATGTTGCGCTGGAGTACTCCTTTAATAAGTGGAGTGACCGCTGGTTGGAGGTAGATCATTCTACACAGGGCTGCAGGGAACTGTAGTTCACTGCACGCATGGAAAAGACCTTGCTGTACTGCAATGGCTGGGGTGACTGATGTGTGGGAGGGAGAAAAGTGACCTCACACAAACAAGAGATACTTGTAGTTAGAGGAAGGGAGCTCCAACAGGAAATGGCCATTTCACAAAAAGAAAGCAGCATTATGGTGAACTTACAACACAGCCATTTAGTCCCAAGACAAGTATGCTTCGTAAGCATGTCCGTTACTGGCTGGCAGGTAAGTACTAAAGTCACCATATGGTGGATATGCTCTTAAGGCCTTGTGAACATTTTTTTTCCCCCTTACTGTGTTCAGAAAGCCACAACTTTCTAATATGTCTGCTGGAATAGCTGTTCAAATTACATTTATATTGACACCACTGTTAAAAATGCACTTTAAAGTGCAATTTATATAAAATTACAAAGGAAACAGTTCATAAATATATAGATAAACTAACCTATTTTATGTAAATTTTATAGTACAGACTGTTAAGGTTGTGGTGACTCGTGTAATTTATGGCGATAACAAATCCTTTTGTAAGGGAAATGTGTTTTTTTTTCTTCTTGTAAGTATTTTTTAGTCACTTTAAAGGGGTTGTCCAATCTTGGTACTTCTGGTCGTCTGGCTCCTCAGGTCTGTTTGCAGCGGCTGGAGGTGGTCAGGAAAGCCATAAGCAGCCAAAGCTGGGAAGTTACGCAATTTTGCACAACTACCATTGACTTTAATTGGAGTTACACAAATGGCGTAGGCCTTCAAAGTCACACTGTTTAAATGACTCCCAGAGTAGTCCATAGGTTCTGCTCTGTTTGCATAACTTCCATTAAAGTCAATGGGAAGTACATAAATTGCATAACTTCCCTGCTTCGGACTTTTGGTTTTTCGACCACCTCCGGCTGCTGCAAACAGGCCGGAGGAGCCAGAAAACCCAGAAGTACTGAGATGGGACAACCCCTTAAAGGGCCTTGACCCTATGATCATTAGACTGTTTACATAATACACTGGAATATTACAGCATTGTAGTATTTTATACAGCTACTCCACATTCTATCATTTTGCATCATACCTTTCAATGTAAGACTGTGTTCACACACAGTATTTTGGGCCATTTTTTAATAATGATTTCTATGTAGCTCATTGGAAAACAGCTGGTAATTATGGCTGTAAAATTAATGCAAGGTCCCTTTTTTAGCCATTTTTCCCACTGGTTTGCAAAATGCATAACAACATTTGCAGTAACAAAAAAGGATGAAAAGGATTTAAAAAAAAATAAAAAATAAAAAAAAACCAGTCCAAATGCAAAGATAATTGCATAATTGGTAAACAATATGAAATATAATACAAAAAGCAATATATTGTTTACCAATTATGCAAATTATTTATAAAGTGATGTCCCAGATGATATACCCTATAAGAATGAGCCATGTACAATGTTGCTTGAGAAAGAACAGATTGTAGGTTTGAAATGTCGCACTATTTTGCATTGATGGGTGAATAAATGCCATTTTTTGTTTTAATATTTGAAGTGCTGCTTAAATTTTTGGATATTTAGACATATTAAGGCTTTGGTCGGACCTTGTGGAGCAGAGCACCTACGGTAGGGCTATAAGACCCAGCACCGAAACGGTTCTGAGGCTGTTTCCACTGGGTTTTTTTAGGCAAAAACGCCAATAAAAACGCCCATTTTATTTTATTTTTTTATCCTTTTGGCATTTTTCACCTATTTTGGGCTCTCTGGGTGTTTTTAAAAAGCTACCTCTAGTTGAGACTTTGGCGTTTTGGTTTTTTTTCGGGGAAATGTTGGCATTTCTCTCCCATAAGAGTCTATGGGAGTGAAAAAATTCCAAGAAAAACACCATGTGGGTTTTAACTTTGGCATTTTTGCAGGTGGTTTTTATTCTTTTTTGGAGTTAATGATCCAAAAAAGGGATGGCGATACCATTTTTTTTTCTTCGTAGGGTACCATACGCCTGCTCCCTTTCTATAACGCAGGGTCACGCCGTGACCCCGTGTCATAGCGGGTCCGGCCCAGCCTCTAACAACGGCCGGGACCCGTGGCTAATAGCGCGCATCACCAATCGTGGCGCTATTAACCCCTTAGATGCAGCGATCAAAGTTGATCACCATGTCTACAGTGAAAGTGAAAGCTTCCCGGAAGCTCAGTCGGGCTGATCGGGACCACCACGGTGAAACCGCGGTGTCCCGATCAGCTAGGACGCACGAGGTAGGTCCCTTAACTGCCTCCTCTGCGTCCGATCACCGAATGACTACTCTGTGCCTAAGATCCAGGCAGGAGCAGTCAAGCGGCGATAACACTGATCAATGCTATGTTATGCATAGCAGTGATCTGTGTAGGAGATCAGTGAGTGCAATGTTATAGTCTCCTATGGGGGCTATAACATTGCAAAAAAAAAGTGAAAAAAAAAGTTAATAAAGATCATTTAACCCCTTCCCTAATAAAAGTTTGAATAACCCCCTTTTACCATTTAAAAAAAAAAAAAAAACTGTAAATAAAAATATGTGGTATCACCACGTGCGTAAATGTCCGAACTATAAAAATATATCATTATTTAAACTGCACGGTCAATGGCGTATGCGCCCAAAAAAAATCTAAAGTCCAAAATAGCTTATTTTTTTATCACTTTTTATACCATAAAAAAATGAATAAAAAGCGAGCAAAAAGTCAGATCAAAACAAAGGGCACCTATAAAAACTTCAGATCACGGCGCAAAAAATGAGCCCTCATACCGCCCCATACGCAGATAAATAAAAAAGTTATAGGGGTGAGAAGAGGACAATTTTAAACGTATACATTTTCCTGCATGCAGTTATGATTTTTTCCAGAAGTACGACAAAATCAAACCTATATAAGTAGGGTATCATTTTAATCGTATGGACCTACAGAATAAAAATAAAGTGTCATTTTTACCGAAAAATGCACTGCTTAGAAACGGAAGCCCCCAAAAGTTACAAAATGCTTTATCTCCTTCAATTTTGTCGCACAATGAATTTTTTGGGTTTCGCCGTAGATTTTTGGGTAAAATGATTGATGTCATTGCAAAATAGATGGCGCAAAAAATAAGCCATCATATGGGTCCGTAGGTGCAAAATTGATTATGAAAAGGGTTATGATTTTTAAAATGTGAGGAGCAAAAAAAGTGCAAAAACGGAAAAACCCTCCGTCCCCAAGAAAAAACAGATACAGTAGCGCTAGAAAAAATTTGATCAGACATCTTATCCCCTATCCATTGTCTAGGGGCAAAGTACCCCTTTAATAAATATAGCTGTGTAACTATAGACATCAATCTAAATTAAAAGAAAGAAGAAATGAAAGCTCTTTGTACCTGAGTAACCCTGTCTGTATTGCAGGGAGGATTTTCCTTTCTGATATTCGTCTTGCTGCTTGTTCAGCATCAGAGGAGAACAGCCAACTTCTGTCATTGGAACAAGGGACATCTACTAAGACCTACGGTACAAACACATAACTAGATCAGCCTATTAAAGGGGTACTCCCATGGAAAACTTTTTTTTTTTAAATCAACTGGTGCCAGTAAGTTAAACAGATTTGTAAATTACTTCTATTTAAAAATCTTAATCCTTCCAGTACTTTTTAGGGGCTAAATACTGCAGAGGAAATGCTTTACTTTTTAGATTTCTCTGATGTCATGACCACAGTTCTCTCTGCTGACCTCTGCTGTCCATTTTAGGAACTGTCCAGAGCAGCATATGTTTGCTATGGGGATTTTCTCCTGCTCTGGACAGTTCCTAAAATGGACAGCAGAGGTCAGCAGAGACCACTGTGGTCATGACATCAGCGAAATCTAAAAAGTAAAGCATTTCCTCTGCAGTATTTAGCCCCTAAAAAGTACTGGAAGGATTAAGATTTTTTAATAGAAGTAATTTACAAATCTGTTTAAATTACTGGCACCAGTTGATTTAAAAAAAAAAAAGTTTTCCACGGGAGTACCCCTTTAACCCCTTCATGACCCAGCCCATTTTCACCTTCATGACCTGGGCATTTTTTGAAAATCTGACCACTGTCACTTTAAACATTAATAACTCTGGAATGCTTTTACTTATCATTCTGATTCCGAGATTGTTTTTTCGTGACATATTCTACTTTATTTTATCCGTAAAATTTCACTGATATTTGTATCCTTTCTTGGTAAAAAATCAAAAAATTTCATGAAAATTTTGAAAATTTTGCATTTTTCTAACTTTGAAAGTCTCTGCTTGAAAGGAAAATGGATATTCCAAATAAATTACATATTGATTCACATATAAAATATGTCTACTTTGTGTTTGCATTAAAAAATTGACAAGTTTTTACTTTTGGAAGACATCAGAGGGCTTCAAAGTTCCGCAGCAATTTTCCAATTTTTCTCAAGATTTTCAAAATCTTAATTTTTCAGGGCCCAGTTCAGGTTGGAAGTGGATTTTAAGGATCTTCATATTAGAAATACCCCATAAATGACCCCATTATAAAAACTGCACCCCCCAAAGTATTCAAAATGACATTCAGTAAGTGTTTTAACCCTTTAGGTGTTTCACAGGAATAGCAGCAAAGTGAAGGAGAAAATTCTAAATCTTCATTTTTTACACTCGCATTTTCTTGTAGACCCAATTTTTTTATTTTTACAAGGGGTAAAAGGAGAGAAATCACCCTAAAATTTGTAACCCAATTTCTCTCGAGTAAGGAAATACCTCATATGCGTATGTAAAGTGTTCGGCGGGCGCAGTAGAGGGCTCAGAAGGGAAGGAGCGACAATGGGATTTTGGAGAGTGAGTTTTTCTGAAAGGGTTTTTGGGGGGCATGTCCCATTTAGGAAGCCCCTATGGTGCCAGAACAGTGGACCCCCCCACATGTGACCCCATTTTGGAAACTATACCCCTCATGGAATGTAATAAGGGGTGCAGTGAGCATTTACACCCCACTGGCGTTTGACAGATATTTGAAACGGTGGACTGTGCAAATCAAAAATTTTATTTTTCATTTTCACAGACCACTGTTCCAAAAATCTGTCATACGCCAGTGGGGTGTAAATGCTCACTGCACCCCTTATTACATTCCGTGAGGGGTGTAGTTTCCAAAATGGGGTCACATATGGATATTTATTGTTTTGCGTTTGTCAGAACTGCTGTAACAATCAGCCACCCCTGTGCAAATCGCCTCAAATGCACATGGTGCACTCTCCCTTCTGGGCCTTGTTGTGCGCCCCCAGAGCACTTTGCGCCCACATATGGGGTATCTCCGTAGTCGGGAGAAATTGCGTTACAAATTTAGAGGGTCTTTTTTCCCTTTTACCTCTTGTGAAAATGAAAAGTATAGGGCAACACCAGCATGTCAGTGTAAAAAATTTATTTTTTTACACTAACATGCTGGTGTAGACCCCAACTTCACCTTTTCATAAGGGGTTAAAGAAGAAAATACCCCCCAAAATTTGTAAGGCAATTTCTCCCGAGTACGGCGATACCCCATATGTGTCCCAAAACTGTTGCCCTGAAATACGACAGGGCTCCAAAGTGAGAGAGCGCCATGCGCATTTGAGGCCTGAATTAGGGATTTGCATAGGGGTGGACATAGGGGTATTCTACGCCAGTGATTCCCAAACAGGGTGCCTCCAGCTGTTGCAAAACTCCCAGCATGCCTGGACAGTCAATGGCTGTCCGGCAATACTGGGAGTTATTATTTTGCAACAGCTGGAGGCTCCGTTTTGGAAACAGTAGCGTACCAGACGTTTTTCATTTTTTGGGGGGAGGGGGGCTGTGTAGGGGTATGTGTATATGTAGTGTTTTTTACTTTTTATTTTAGGTTAGTGTCAGTGTAGTGTAGTGTTTTTAGGGTACAGTCACATGGGCAGAGGTTCACAGCAAGTTTGCCGCTGGAAGTTTGAGCTGCAGCGCAAAATTTGCGCCATCTCAAACTTGCAGCACTCACTGTAAACCTCCGCTCATGTGAGTGTACCCTGTACATTCACATTGGGGGGAGGGGGCAAACATCCAGCTGTTGCAAACTCCGAGCATGCCCTTTGGCTGTCCGTGCATGCTGGGAGTTGTAGTTTTGCAACAGCTGGAGGAACACTGGTTTGGAAACACTAAGTTAAGTAATAAACTTTCAAGTGTTTTGCAACCAAACTTAGTGTTTCCAAACCAGTGTGCCTCCAGCTGTTGCAAAACTACAACTCCCAGCATGCATGGTCTGTCAGTGCATGCTGGGAGTTATAGTTTTGCAACAATTGCAACAGCTGGAGGCACTGAGGTAGGAAACGGACAATGTTTCCCAACTAGTGTGCCTCCAGTTGTTGCAAAACTACAACTCCCAGCATGCCCAGACTGCCAAGGCATGCTGAAAGTTGTAGTTCGGCAATATCTGAAGGATCAGATGTTGCCGAACTACAACTTCCAGCATGCCTGGGCAGTCTGGGCATGCTGGGAGTTGTAGTTTTGCAACATCTGGAGGTCCACAGTTTGGAGACCACTGTATAATGGTCTCCAATCTGTGCTCTTCCAGATGTTAGAGAACTACAACTCCCAGCATGCCTGGACAGACTGAGCATGCTGAGATTTGTAGTTTTGCAACATCTGGAAGAGCACAGATTGGAGACCATTATACAGTGGTCTCCAAACTGTGGACCTCCAGATGTTGCAAAACTACAACTCCCAGCATGCCCAGAAAGCCAAAGGCTGTCTGGGCATGCTGGGAGTTGCAGTTTTGAAACTCTCAGAGGCAGCAGTGAGATCGCTTTACGGCGATCTCACTGCTGCCAATGAAGATGCTGCACTGCTGCCGGAAACTCACCTCCGGGACGCAGCGCAGCCGGGACCGCATGGAGGACGTCGGGACCGCTCGGGACACCGCTCCGACGGGTAAGTGACGCCGGGGGACGGGTCAGGGACACTTAGCAGAGCGGTGTGTGTCCCGATCCCCGTGATCGGGACTCACACACCGCGCTGCTAAGTATTCTGATAGCGAAACGCTGCTATCAGCTAGTCAGATTTGCCCAGCTGATAGCAGCGATCGCTGGGGGGGGGTGGGGGACGAAACCCCCCGTGGTCGCACGGTAAGATGGCTGGCTATCAGTGATAGCCACCATCTTTCCGGGCGCTGCGGGATGCCGCGAGTAGCGGCAGTAATGTCCATGACGTACCTGTATGTCATGGGTCGGGAACACCTTGCCACCCATGACGTACAGGTATGTCATAGGTCGGGAAGGGGTTAAAGTGGATCTCCGCGTACATTATTTCATTCTGTGCTGTTCCTGCTGCCCGGCAGATTTTCTTCAGTGTGATACTCAGCGTATACACTATGTGGGACCCTACTCTTAAGGGGTATTATGGTGCCTGAACAAAAACTCATATCAATCTGGGACCGGTAAAAAATAGGAAAAAAAAAAGGCATACTTATCTAGCCCGCTCCTGTTGTTCTCCTCCCGCCCCCATTTACTATTTAAAGAGTGGACCCACCAATTATCCATTTATCGAAATACTCTAAATTGCATTGGTTGGAACATTATGATTGATCACATGAAAGCATGTAGAGTAGTATTTTGCAAACAGTGTGACTCCAGCTGTCGCAAAACTACAACTCTAAGCATGCCTGGACAGCCGTTGGCTGTCCAGGCATGCTGGGAGTTGTAGTTTTGCAACAGCTGGAGGCACACAGTTTGGAAAACAGTGATGTAGCCGGATGTATATGGAAAGAAGAGCTTTAGATCACATAAAGTAACACAATTTTTCACCTGGTATTGTCTATATTATACACCTATTACACCTATATACACCTATCACCTGGTATTGTCTATATTATACACCTGGGAAGTATAAAAAATTTAATTCAAAATGTATCCCAAGTGTGGAAAATTAGGGGCCAGATTTAACAATATGTACTATCATTGTGAACAGGCGCTTAAAGGGGTACTCCACTGGAAAACATTTTTTTTTAAATCAACTGGTGCCAGAAAGTTAAACAGATTTGTAAATTACTTCTACAGTCATGGCCATAAATGTTGGCACCCCTGATATTTTTCAAGAATATGAAGTATTTCTCACAGAAAAGGATTGCAGTAACACATGTTTTGCTATACACATGTTTATTCCCTTTGTGCGTATTGGAACTAAACCAAAATAAGGAGGGAAAAAAGCTAATTGGACATAATGTCCCACCAAACTCCAAAAATGGTCCGGACAAAATTATTGGCACCCTTTCAAAATTGTGGAATAATAAGATTGTTTCAAGCATGTGATGTTCCTTTAAACTCACCTGGGGCAAGTAAGAGGTGTGGGCAATATAAAAATCACACCTGAAAGCAGATAAAAAGGAGAGAAGTTCACTTAGTCTTTGCATTGCGTGTCTGTGTGTGCCACACTAAGCATGGATAATGGAGAAGAGAACTGTATAAGGACTTGAGAACCAAAATTGTGGAAAAATATCAACAATCTCAAGGTTACAAGTCCATCTACAGAGATCTAGATTTGCCTTTGTCCACAGTTTGCAACATTATCAAGAAGTTTGCAACCCATGGCACTGTAGCTAATCTCCCTGGGCGTGGACAAAATAGAAAAATTGATGAAAGGTGTCAATGCAGGATAGTCCAGATGGTGGATAAGCAGCCCCAAACAAGTTCCAAAAATATTCAAGCTGCCCTGCAGGCTCAGGGACATCAGTGTCAGCGCGAACTATCCGTCGACATTTAAATGAAATGAAACACTATGGCAGGAGACCCAGGAGGACCCCACTGCTGACATAGAGACATAAAAAAGCAAGACTACATTTTGCCAAAATGAACTTGAGTAAGCCAAAATCCTTCTGAGAAAATGTCTTGTGGACAGATGAGACCAAGATAGAGCTTTTTGGTAAAGCACATCATTCTACTGTTTACCGAAAATGGAATGAGGGCTATAAAGAAAAGAACACAGTACCTACAGTGAAATATGGTGAAGGTTCAATGATGTTTTGGGGTTGTTTTGATGCCTCTGGCACTGGGTGCCTTGAATGCGTAGAAGGCATCATGAAATTAAGATTAAGATTTTTTTGATAGAAGTAATTTACAAATCTTTTTAACTTTCTGCACCAGAATTATTATTTTTTTTTTCCAGTGGAGTACCCCTTTAAGCACATGTTCACAATGATAGTACATATGGTTAAATCTGGCCCCTAATTCTCCACACTTGGGACAAATTTTGAATTACATTTTTTAAACTTCCCAGGTGTATAATATAGACAATACCAGGTGAAAAATTACTTTATGTGATCTAAAGCACTTTTTTCCATATACATCCAGCTACTGTGTTTTCCAAACAGTGTGCCTCCAGTTGTTGCAAAACTACAACTCCCAGCATGCTCCAGGCATGCTGAGAGTTGTAGTTTTGCCACAGCTGGAGGCACACTGTTTGCAAAATACTACTCTACATGTGTGGTAGCCTGGGGAGGTAGGGTATATGGGGTGTAGCTGTGCGGTAACTTAAGGGTGCTTGGTTAACCCTTATCACTTGTGACGCCAGGGTGGGGGCTCCTCTGTATATGCTTGTCCTACCTCCACCCGTCCCAAGAACGATAGGGAGGTATAATAAATGATTGTCCACAAACAGAGGTTTCGGAAAACTGTCGGAACATTTACTGCAGCTTTTATGCAGGATTAAACCAGAACAGTCCATGTAACAAAGTCTATTTGGAGTTTGACAGTTGGTTGGGACATCATGAATTTCTAGAGCTTAGGAAGTTAATATGCGCTGTTCCACTGGATTTAGGGGATTGGTATTAGGACCAGTAGTCACGCTAGTTTTAGCGGGGATTGATATTTAACTCACGGTTAGATTCAGGCTGAGGCTGGCAGGCTTCAGGCCTAAGCTTGTCTTTGTAAGTTGCATGGATCACTTCTCTCCCCACTAGTCCGGAACCCAAGCGATATGCTGCTTGCTTTGCAGCTCAGGAGCAAGAGAGCGAGGATTGGTTGCAGCTCCCTTATATGGGCAGGGGCTGGCCTTAAGCTCACTGGTCCATACCATCTGTCATTCACTTTACAAGAAATGATGGTCTAACCATGTGACCACACATGAGACCTCCAAAGGGCCTTCAACACACCTTACTAGAATTAACATGAGTCATGTGACTTAAGTCCTGTGACACTATATAGCTAATTAAATATACAATTATTTATACATATAAACATCATAGAATTGCATAAGAAAGAGGTGACTAGGGGACATCCCACCAGGAGGATGCTACTGGAACGAAGAATCTCTGACTTTGGGGACCACCACACAAGGTACAGTATGTAATACGGTACCGGGACACCACACATGCTTTCATGTGATCAATCATAATCTTCCAACTAATGCAATTTAGAGTATTTCGATAAGGTTCAGCAACAACTGATTGAAGATATTAAAAGATTTGAGAACTCCATCTGCATGGTTATGGGGTCAATACGGGGGAACTCTATTATTTAATTTTATTTATTAACTCTGATGGGCTATTAGGCTAGAGGAGGAATTATTAGATTTATTTTATATGACATCCCTGGATCCAGCCTATGGCAGAGATTTATCAAAACCCATGTAGAGGAAAAGTGGTGCAGTTGCCCATGGCAACCAATCAGATCGCTTCTTTCATTTTTTAAAAGGCCTCTGAAAAATGAAAGAAGCGATCTTATTGGTTGCTAGTGGCAACTGCACTACTCTTCCTCTGCACAGGTTTTGATAAATCTCCCCCATATGTCCCAGAGGAAGGGAACCTCTATAGTATTTAATTTTAGACAATGGAGAAAATGAATATATTTTTATTTTCCTTTACCACGTCTTTCCCTGCGGAATTTCAGACAGAATGGGGATGGTGGGTAGGGGTCAGAAAGAAGAAAACATAAGCCTGTAGGAACTCACTTGCAGTCCTCTGATGGGGATGGTAGAAAAAGATGGAGTGGAAAGGAGTGATACATATGTTCACACTATGGAATCTCCGCTCTGAGATATTCAGGGTACGGAGATGCCATATGAGCGGCTGCTGCCAGAATCCTTCAATGTTGGGCCCGATTCACACCAATGCCAGATTAGCGCAGCGGAATCTCCGAGCGGAATTTCTGATTGGAATTCCGTGTGGAGATTCCTTAGTGTGAACAAGGCCATAGAGGATCCATGATGAGGTTTTGACAATAGGAAGAAAAATGTTTTTCTTTTCTTTTTGTGTCTTATGTTTCACTTTGCAGTGTGATGAAATTTTGGTCCTTAGATTTTCAGGACTGAGCCCTGGGCTTTGTTCACACGGCAGAATTTCTGTGATTCCTCTCAAATTCAGCAAAGCTGGCTTCGGATTTTTCGCAGTTTTTGTCGAATTTGTACAGAATTTCCTCGGAATTTCTGTGCGCTCGACACACGACACTTCAATGGGGCTCTGCACGGAATTCTGCAGAAACTATTGACGGGTTTAATGTTTTTTTCAGAATCCAGAATGCGCCGCGTGAATGAGACAGCAGAAATTTCATTCAACGCAATGGGGGAGAATTAACAAAACCTCTGTAGAGGAAAAGTTGACCAGTTGCCCATAGCAACCAATCAGATTGCTACTTTCATTTTTATTCTGAGGGCCTCTTAAAAATGAAAGTAGCAATCTGATTGGTTGCTATGGGCAACTGGTCAAATTTTCCTCTGCAGAGGCTTTGGTAAATCTCCCTCAATGTGCAGTAACTTTTGCGGAATTTCAGCAGATTCCGCTCAGAAATTCCACTGTGTGAACATAGCCTTAGACTTAGGTCTAGGAGTGAACTATTTTAAGAGGGTTATGGAAAAAAAACGATCGTCAGATTGAAGAGTCTCGGATAAGGTACAGGGGCCGTATATGATAAATGCATCCAAAAGTTGTAAGCTGAAAATATTTTTTTGCGCTTTAGCTTATTTAATAGACATGTGCAATTCGTTTCGGAATGAATACTAAACTTAACGAATTTTCCCGTTTTCTGGTGTTCGTTACAATCCGAAAGTACGGAAAAAAAAATCGAATATTTCCGAAAAAGAATACGAATAAGAATATACAGTTAACGAATGCATTCGTTAAGTAACGCATAACGAATAATGCATGTTAACTAATAACAAATGCATTCATTATCAGTAAACTGAATGTAAGGAATTACCGTATTTTTCGTCCTATAGGACGCACCGGATTATAAGACGCATCCAATTTTTAGGGGCAAAATAAAAAAAAAATTAAGATTTTGAACCCAATAGTGGTCTTCAACCTGCGGACCTCCAGATGTTGCAAAACTACAACTCCCAGCATGCCCGGACAGCCGTTGGCTGTCCGGGAATGCTGGGAGTTGTAGTTTTGCAACATCTGGAGGTCCGCAGATTGAAGACCACTGCAGGAGGAGGTAATACTCACGTGTCCCTGCCGCTCCGGACCCGTCACTGCTGCCCTGGATATCGCTCGATCGCTGTCTCTGCTGCCGGCCGGGTATCCTCCGACGTGATGACGAGGAAGGAGAGCGCCGGCCATACAGGGGATCCCTGAACAGAGAAGACACCGAGGAGGCAGGTAAGGTCCCTCCCGGTGTTCTGTAAGCACTAACATGGCTATTCAGTCGGGCTGTTCGGGACCGCCGCAGTGAAATCGCGGCGGTCCCGAACAGCCCGACTGAACAGCCGGGTTAGTGTCATTTTCCCTTCAGACGCGGCGGTCAGCTTTGATCGCCACGTCTGAAGGGTTAATACAGGGCATCACCGCGATCGGTGATGTCCTGTATTAGCCGCGGGTCCCGGCCGTTGATGGCCGCAGGGACCGCCGCGATAGGGGTGTATTCGCCGTATAAGATGCACCGACTTTTTCCCCCCAGAAAAAGAAAAAGTGCGTCTTATATGGCGAAAAATACGGTAATTAGATTTTTTCATTGGGTTTACCTGAGGAAAACTTGCCTTCCTACACAGAGAAAACTGCAAAAAAAAGGTGAAAACAACAAGAATCCTAAGGTAACACCTGCTACTTATTACAAAGGAGGATCAGCAAGTGAAACTAATGTGCATTTCGTTTAGTAACGAATGCTAAATTTAACGAATTTTACAGATATAACGAAAGATCCGAATTAACAAATGCATTCGATGTTATTAACGAATGCATCCGAAAACTAAATAAATTTTCACGGATGCATCCGAAAACCGAATATTATGAATGCACGGCATTCCGAATATTCACGGAACCGAAAATTTTTAAGAAACGAAAACAAACAAAACGAAAAAAACGAAAAAGTTACATCTAAAAAAAAAAAAAAAAAAACCCAAAATCAAAAAAACAAAAACCTCAAAATAGATCTTTTTCATTTTTGCGCAAAAAAATAAAAAAAAAGTCTAAATTTGTTGGGAAATCTCACACAGTGTGGACTTTGCCTGGGAGAGATCTAAACAAACCTAAACTATACAGAGAGAACAAAACATGTCATCCTAAAACAATACCCACCTTGTCATATAAATTGGCGTGGGCCTTTCCTATGAGTCTCCCGTCCAATTCAGAAGTAGAGATGGCATTCATATGGGACGCTGGCACAAAGGATTCTAATGTCTCCTTCAGCCATCGGGATCTGTGGATATCCGGCTCATTACAATGAAGATGCCCTAAGGCGAAACGATAATAATACGGGTTGTATGGCGATGTTTGGCAGACACACGTCTCTGTTTTGCAATTCTACTGTTATTTTACTTACTAAAACAAGAAGTCCATTATCTATTCTTGAAAGCAAGTTTTTAAGTGTTATAAATACTTGTTACACTGGCAACACGTGCAGAAGGGTAGTGTTTCCCAACCAGGGTGCCTCCAGCTGTTGCAAAACTACCACTCCCAGTATGCCCGGACAGCCAAAGGCTGTCCGGGCATGCTGGGAGTGGTAGTTTTGCAACAGCTGGAGGCACCCTGGTTGGGAAATACTACAGTAGGGCTTCACAATCATAATCCAGGCATACATTTGTTCTGCGCTTATGATACTTCATATTGATAAAGCCGTCCTGGAGTGTCAGAGAGGCGGGACCCTGGGTCGGCTATGTTCTGGGTAGTAACACCTCTCCACGCTTACCTCACGCCCATTCCTCTTGTGGACTGACACATATGGATCAGCTACCCACAGCAGTCTTGTGTAGTTGTCCCATGCATGTCCTGTCAATGTGTTTATGGTACACGTGCTTAACCCCTTAAAGGGGTATTCTAGGCCAAAACTTTTTTTTATATATATCAACTGGCTCCGGAAAGTTAAACAGATTTGTAAATTATTCAAAAGAAGAGTGTAATGTCCGGCACTGCTGCTGATATTCTCACGTTACTGGACTATGGGACGTGTAGGAGTGCTCCCCGAAGTGTTGATGGTGCTCTGACTGTAAGTGGTGAATCACAAATCTTGAAGCAAAGAGAAATGGTAGAAAAAGTCGGCAGACTCACCAAAGACTTCTTTTCCAGGGTAATTTCTTTATTTCATACTCACATATAAAAAGTAGATACAAAAGGTGGGAGAGAGGGATCACAGTGGGGGGTATTCACTGTCTGGCGACAGACTCTGTTTCGCTCGGTACTCGAGCTTCTTCTGGCCTGAACAGGCCAGAAGAAGCTCGAGTACCGAGCGAAACAGAGTCTGTCGCCAGACAGTGAATACCCCCCACTGTGATCCCTCTCTCCCACCTTTTGTATCTACTTTTTATATGTGAGTATGAAATAAAGAAATTACCCTGGAAAAGAAGTCTTTGGTGAGTCTGCCGACTTTTTCTACCATTTCTCTTTGCTTCAAGATTTGTAAATTACTTCTATTAAAAAAATCTTAATCCTTCCAATAGTTATTAGCTTCTGAAGTTGAGTTGTTGTTTTCTGTCTAACTGCTCTCTGATGACTCACGTCCCGGGAGCTGTGCAGTTCCTATGAGGATATTCTCCCATCATGCACAGCTCCCGGGACGTGACATCATCATTGAGCATTTAGACAGAAAACTTCAGAAGCTAATAACTATTGGAAGGATTAAGATTTTTTAATAGAAGTAATTTACAAATCTGTTTAACTTTCCGGAACCAGTTGATATATATATAAAAAAAGGTTTTGCCTGGAATACCCCTTTAAGGACCAGGCCATTTTACACCTTAGGACCAGAGCGTTTTTTGAACATCTGACCACTGTCACTTTAAACATTAATAACTCTGGAATGCTTTTAGTTATCATTCTGATTCCGAAATTGTTTTTTCGTGGCATATTCTACTTTAACACTTTTTTTTTACATAAAATGCTTGTTTTCCCAAAAATTTTACATTTTTAAAAAGGGTAATAGCAGAAAATACCCCCCAATATTTGAAGCCCAATTTCTCCCGATTCAGAAAACACCCCATATGATGGTGAAAAGTGCTCTGCTGGCGCACTACAGGTCTCAGAAGAGGAGTAGTCACATTTGGCTTTTTGGAAGCAAATTTTTCTCTGGGGGCATGCCGCATTTAGGAAGCCCCTATGGTGCCTGGACAGCAAAAAAAAAAAAACCACATGGCATCATATTTTGGAAACTAGACCCCTTGAGGAACGTAACAAGGGGTAAAGTGAACCTTAATACCCCACCGGGGTTTCACGACTTTTGCATATGTTAAAAAATAAATAAATAAATAACGATAATTTACCCAAAATGCTTGGTTTCCCAAAAATTTTACATTTTTTACAAAGGGTTAAAGCAAAAAATACCCCCCAAAATTTGAAGCCCAATTTCTCCTGATTCAGAAAACACCCCATATGGGGGTGAAAAGTGCTCTGCTGGCGCACTACAAGTCTCAGAAGAGGAGTAGTCACATTTGGCTTTTTGGAAGCAAATTTTGCTCTGGGGGCATGCCGCATATTTAGGAAGCCCCTATGGTGCCAGGACAGCAAAAAAAAAAAAAAACATGGCATTATATTTTGTAAACTAGACCCCTTGCTGAATGTAACAAGGGGTAAAGTGAACCTTAATACCCCACAGGGGTTTACCGACTTTTGCATATTTAAAAAAAATATATATATATTTTAGCGAAAATGCTTGGTTTTCCAAAAATTTTTCATTTTTACAAAGGGTTAAAGCAGAAAATACTGCCAAAAATTTGAAGCCCAATTTCTCCCGATTCAGAAAACACCCCATAGGGGGGTGAAAAGTGCTCTGCTGGCGCACTACAGGTCTCAAAAGAGGAGTAGTCACATTTGGCTTTTTGGAAGCAAATTTTGCTCTGGGGGCATGGCGCATTTAGGAAGCCCCTATGGTGCCAGGACAGCAAAAAAAAAATAAAAATAAACACATGGCATTATATTTTGGAAACTAGACCCCTTGTGGAACGTAACAAGGGGTAAAGTGAACCTTAATACCCCACAGGGGTTTCACGACTTTTGCATATGTAAAAATAAATAAAACATTTTACCAAAAATGCTTGGTTTCCCAAACATTTTTCATTTTTACAAAGGGTTAAAGCAGAAAATACCCCCCAAAATTTGAAGCCCAATTTCTCCCAATTCAGAAAACAACCCATAGGGGGGTGAAAAGTCCTCTGCTGGTGCACTACATAAGAGGAGTAGTCACATTTGGCTTTTTGGAATGTAAAAAGGGGTAAAGTGAACCTTAATATCCCACAGGGGTTTCACGACTTTTGCATATGTAAAAAAAAATTTTTTTTCACTAAAATGTGGGTTTCCCCACAAATTTCACATTTTTGCAAGGGTTAATAGTATAAAAGACCCCCCCAAAATTTGTAACCCCATCTCTTCTGAGTATGGAGGTACCCCATAAGTGGACGTCAAATGCACTACGGGCGAACTACAATGCTCAGAAGAGAAGTAGTCACATTTGCAAAAATATCACAAAAATGTGTGTTTCCCCCAAAATTTTACATTTTTACAAGGGTTAATAGCAGAAAAGACACCCCACAATTTGTAAATACATTTTTTGGGAGTAAGGACATACCTTATTTTATGATGATTTAGGCTTGGCGGGTGCACAGCAGGTCTTGCTTGAGTGGGAGCGCAGTCAGGGACCTTGAGCTTGATATGGAGCCAGGATATGGGACCCCCCTCAAGGAGCGTTAATGGGGGGAGCACTGAGCCCTAAAATAGGGGAACACTATATGGGGCAACGGGAAGTAACTGGGGTAGACAGGTGGGGTACAGAGGCCCATAATATGGGGTACAGTGGGCCAGAAAATTATAAAACATAATAAAACAGGATATGCTCCCAGAATGATGACCAAGAGCATAGCCGAAACTAAAAAAAATATGCCCGCCCCAAACCCTATGCTCTGAATCATCATTCTGGGAATGTGATGTGTGTGGCCGTCCCTAACCTGTTGCCTCAAATGCACACCCACTCAGGTGGAGAGAGCGCTGCACATTTGAGGCAACATAAAAAAGTCCCCGATGATAGTGACTCAGTGACCTATGACCCATTTTTGACAAAACACCCCCAGAGGCCTTATCAGGTTTTTTTTTATTTTTTTTTTTTAATTAAGGGTTTTTTGGGCAATTTAGTGATTTATGGGGGTTATATTTTGGAATGTACTCTGGTCTTGGTACATTGGTCAAATTATGTAAAATTCTAATAAGAAGGGAAAATTTAGGGCTCCATGGAAGTGCGATACTCTCTGAAGCAGCCTATGCAGAGGCCCGGATTATCTGGGCAAGTGTCACACTGAATGGCGGTGTCCCTCCATCTCCCCTTCCTGTAACACACTCTGCATTTTTTATAGGATTGTCCCTTCTTTCCACTGGGGGGGGACCTCACCTGGAAAGTGTTGGCCTGGGACGATCCTGGCACCTATAACTCCAGACCCTTGGAAAGTCCGGCCTGATCTTTCCCGGTCAGCAAAGATCAGGAACCTTAGGACTTCTTCTTGGTACTGGAGGTATGTCCCTGTGTTGCCAGCGTACTGGGATAGTACAAAAGCGTTGTACATGGCAACCTGTACCAAGTAGACCGCAACTTTTTTGTACCATGCCCGTGTTTTCCGCATGGCGTTGTATGGCTTGAGCACTTGATCTGAGAGATCAACTCCCCCCATATACCGATTGTAGTCCAGAATACAATCAGGCTTGAGGACCGGTACCACGGTACCTCGCACAGGGACAGGGGTGCTGCCGTTCCCATGAATAGTGGTCAGCATAAGGACATCCTTCTTATCCTTATACTTCACCAACAACAGGTTATCATGGGTGAGGGCACAGGACTCACCCTTGGGGATAGGCGTCTTAGCAAAATTTTGAGGGAGGCCTCTCTGGTTCTTCCGCACGGTCCCACAAGCGGACGTGGATCTGGCGGAAAGGGATTTGAACAGAGGGATGCTGGTATAAAAGTTATCCACGTAAACGTGGAAACCCTTATCCAGAAATGGGTGCACAAGGTCCCAAACGAGTTTCCCGCTAACACCCAGAGTGGGGGGACATTCTGGGGGTTCAATACGGGAATCTCATCCCTCATATACTCTAAATTTGCAAGTGTACCCGGAGGTACTCTCGCAAAGTTTGCAGAGTTTCACGCCATACCGCGCCCGCTTCGAGGGAATATACTGGCAGAAGATGAGTCTCCCCTTAAAACTGATGAGAGACTCATCTACCGAGAGGTCGCTGAGCGGTACGTAGGCCTCCAAAAATTTGGCCCCAAAGTGATCGATGACCGGCCTCACTTTGTAAAGCCGGTCATGGGCGGGATCACCTCGGGGCGGACATGCCGCATTATCTGCATAATGCAGGCATTTCCGAATGGCTTCGAATCGCCTCCGTGTCATCGCCATACTGTAAAGCGGGGTCTGATAGAGAACGTCCCCACTCCAGTAATGACGAGCACTTGGTTTTTTGTCCAGGCCCATATGCAGCGTGAGGTCCCAAAATGTCCTAATTTCTGCTGCATCAATGGCGCGCCATTCATTGGGCCTGGCCAAAAGCGAATCGGGGTGGTGGGCAATGAACTGCTGGGCATACAAGTTCGTTTGCTCCACCATGTGAGTGACCAGGCTGTCACTGAAAAAAAAACTTTAAAAAGTCCAGATCAGTGAAGCCAGCATGGTCAATCCGGATTCCTGAGTCGCCAACAAACTCAGGAATCCGTGGCTGATAACACTCTGGGGGGCTCCAGACAGGGTTACCGGAAGGGGGCTCCGATGCACTTGTCTGGGGGGCCGGACTCCTATTACGAGCGGCATTGCCACTCGTACTAGTGTCGGCCACTGGGTCACTCTCATGGGGGGTGCGTGGCCTCGCCTGGCGGCGTCTCTGCTGCCGCACAGGGGACTCATCATCACTACTAGATGATGAGGAGGGCGAGGAAGAACACAAAAATGTAGGATCTTCCTCGTCCTCACTGGCAGATTCGGAGTCGGAGGCTAAAAAAGCATAAGCCTCCGCTGCCGAAAATGCCCGGCGGGCCATCGCCTTTTTTCTACAGTGGCGGGGGGGGGGGGGGGCAGTGGCGGGGGGAGGGGGTGTGTGCGGGGAAGTATGTAGTGTGTGGTACTTGGTGTAAAAAGTGTAATAACAGTAATAGAAAAAAAAAAGCTGCGGCCCAAAAAAAAAGGGGTGGCAAGCGCAGCTCCCTGAACCCCTAATAGGACCCGGGGTAAGGGATCAGACCCTAATAGGACCCTGGGGGACCTATTAGGGGGTCGGGGGGGGGGATTTGTTTTTTACTAAAAGAAAAAAAATAGCTGCGGCCACAACAAAAAAAAATGGATGGCGCACGCAGCTCCCTGAACCCCTAATAGGACCCGGGGTCAGGGATCAAACCCTTGGGGACCTATTAGGGGGCTGGGGGGGGGAACTTTTTTTATAAACTTTTTTTACTTTATTAAATCCTACCTGTCCCTGCAATCCGCTGTCCCTATTCTAAGGCTCCTGAGGGGGCTCCGGAGCTCTGAGGGGGGGAATTACGAGCAGAGAGCGGGTGCAGCAACGGGAAGGGACTGTTAACCCCTCCTCTGCCGCACTGCTAGTGGCTGGATGATCGCCGGCCAATAGCAGCGTTGCTGGGGCGGTGACAAAATTGTCACCGCTCCCCAGCAACGGCAGGTGATTGGCGGTGAATTGTACACCGCCGATCACCATTTATTACCAGGTCATCGGGTCACAAGTGACCTGAATGACCCGAATTGCCGAAGATAGCTTGCGTCCCGGGACCCCCCTAGGCATTTGCACGGCATGCCTGCTGAGCGATTACAGCAGACATGCCGTTCCGATCTCTGCCCGGCATGCGGCAGAGACCGGAGAAACACCAGGACGTTCTGGTCCTTAAAGCCGAGGGTGCGGGGACGTTCCAGAACGTCCTTGGTCCTTAAGGGGTAAAGGGGTACTCCCGTGGAAAACTTTTTTTTTTTTAAACAACTGGTGCCAGATTTGTAAATGATTTGTAAATGACTTCTATTAAAGAATCTTAATCCTTCAAGTACTTTTTAGGGGCTGTATTCTAAAGAGAAATCAAAGAAAGAAATGCATTTCCTCTGATGTCATGACCACAGTGCTCTCTGCTGACCTCTGCTGTACATTTTAGGAACTGTCCAGAGCAGGAGAAAATCCCCATAGCAAACATATCCTGCTCTGGACAGTTCCTAAAATGGACAGCAGTGGTCAGCAGAGAGCACTGTGGTCATGACATCAGAGGAAATGCATTTCTTTTTTGAATTTCGCTTTAGTATACAGCCCCTAAAAAGTACTGGAAGGATTAAGATTTTTTTTATAGAAGTGATTCACAAATCTGTTTAACTTTCTGGCACCAGTGGATTTAAAAAATAAAAAAATAAAAAAAATAAAGTTTTCCACGGGAGTACCCCTTTAATGCATTGTTATAGCTAGAGGCAGAGAGCTCGCTCCCTCCCTACCTCTAGTGACACACTGACCGCACATGCACAAGATAACTACACCAGACATTCGAGTCCTGTGTGTCAATCAACAGGAGGAGCTGACATGATGTAAGCAGGGAGAGGCGTTGTAGCCCCAGAGTATAGCGGACTAATGAACTTAAAGGGGTAGTCCAGGAATTTATTTTTATTTGACTATGCTACAGGGGCTGTAAAGTTAGTGTAGTTCATAATATAGTGTCTGTACCTGTGTTTGACGTTTTCTCACAATTCTTCAGTGATTTTCACTCCAATATTTATTGTTATAAGCATAAAAAATGACTGTTGTCTCAGATTTTTCCCAGCTTGCAATGCGGCCGAGACCTGACTCACTAGTCAGCTGATGACAGGGAGCCTGTCTGCTTCAATGGGTAGAGGGATCAATCTGCAACTAATGCAACAGCTGTAGGCACCCTGATTGAAAACCACAGATCTTTTGAATGGATGCAGCTCATTTATGTTTCAATGGGTGGGGTGTCTGATGTGTGGGAGGGAGGAAAATGGAATTGTGGGATTTGAAGTAAAAAAAAAAGAAAAGTGAAGCAGGAAATACAAGTTCACAAAAAGCTAGCCACAGTGTTATGGTAATCTCATGACATAGCCATTTAGCCCCAAGACAAGCACAGATCCTTCCTAAGCATGTCCAGGTACCAGGTACTGCCAGGTACTTACTAAAATCACCTTATGGTGTATATTCCGGCGTATAAGACGACTTTTTAACCCCGACCTTTTTTCTGAAAAGTCGGGGGTCGTCATATATGCCGGGTATTGGGGTCCGGGATAGGAAAACTTATGACTATCTGCCCAGAGCAGATAAAAATTAATTACTGATACTAAAAACCAGGGTGTCTCCAGCTGTTGTGAAACTACAACTCCCAGCATGCCCGGACAGCCTTTGCCGGTCCGGGCATGCTGGTAGTTGTAGTTACACAACATCTGGAGCCACCCTGGTTTTTAGTATCACGGGAGCAGATAATCATAGCTTTTCCTATGCCGGACATTCCTGTGTCTTGAAAGATCTTTTCGGGACATAGGGATGTCTGCTGGTCACTCACCATTCCCCGACCGGCGCGTGTCCTTCTGCGGTCCTCCTCCGCTTCTCCGCCTCTATGGTTGTACACAGGGGACGTCAGTGACATCCTACTGCGACCATAGAGACGCAGGAGGACCAGGAGGACCGCAGGACCATCGCAGGAGGACCCACGCCGGCCGGGGCCTGGTGAGTGACCGGCGGCGCGTCATCTTCTTCAGTGATCCGGTCACCGCTCCTACAGGCCCGGGACTGCTGCTATGGTCCATAGCAGTAGATGGTGACCCCGGGCCGGAGGAGCGGTAATCAGAACACTGTGGGGGCAGTATAGACATACAGCCTCCAGCCATACATTGTATATGGCTGGAGGCTGTATGTCTGTGAGGGGGGGGGGGGGGACTGTCTACTAATGTGGGGGAGCTGCCTACTAATGGGGGGTAACTCTCGACCTAATGTGGGGTAACTCCCGACCTAATGTGGGGGAAGCTGCCTACTATTGTGGGGGAACTGTCGACCTAATGTGGGGGAACTGCTGACCTAATGTGGGGGGAGCTGCCTACTATTGTGGGGGAACTGCTGACCTAATGTGGGGGGGAACTGCTGACCTAATGTGGGGGGAACTGCTGACCTAATGTGGGGGAAGCTGCCTACTATTGTGGGGGAACTGCTGACCTAATGTGGGGGGGAACTGCTGACCTAATGTGGGGGGGGAACTGCTGACCTAATGTGGGGGGGGAACTGCTGACCTAATGTGGGGGGGGGAACTGCTGACCTAATGTGGGGGGGGAACTGCTGACCTAATGTGGGGGGAACTGCTGACCTAATGTGGGGGGAGCTGCCTACTATTGTGGGGGAACTGCTGACCTAATAAGGGGGAGCTGCCTACTATTGTGGGGGAACTGCTGACCTAATGTGGGGGAGCTGCCTACTAATGTGGGGGAACTGCTGACCTAATGTGGGGGAGCTGCCTACTATTGTGGGGTAACTGCCGACCTAATGTGGGGGAACTACAATCTAATGTGGGGGAACTGCAACCTAATGTGGGGGAACTGCCTACTAATGTGGGGGAACTGCCAACCTAATATGGGGGAACTGCAACCTAATGTGGGGGAACATGCTGCCTACCTAATGTGGGGGAACTATACTGCCTACCTAATGTAGGGGAACTATACTGCCTACCTGATGTGGGGGGAACTACAAGGTACTGTACATCGCGGTAGAAGGGGTAGTCTTATACGGCGAGTATATACCAAACTCTATATTTTAACTGTAAAAGTTGGGGGTCGTCTTATACGCCCAGTTGTCTTATACGTCGGCATATATGGTAAAAAAAAAAAATCTGGAATACCCCTTTAATGTAACTTTGTCATGTGATCATCTGTCTCACCCACAAAAACTTACTGGCCTAGATTTATTAAACTGTGTGAGAGAAAAAGTGGAGATTTTCCCACAGCAACCAATCACAGCTGGGAGAAAATTTGTTGCTGGGGGAAAATCTCTCCACTTTTTCTCTCGCACAGTTTGATCTATCTGGTCCACTGTGCTTAATAAGCGTCAGGGGATGTCAGGTCTGGGTCAGCTGACTTCCTGTGAACTACAGGATGACATCCTCAACTACCAGATCCCCTCCTATTAACTCTTAGATCCCACCCCTTCCCTCCCTGCTCCTTCTGTTATTTCTATGGAATTAGTATATAGTACTTATACACCTCTCCAAAGGCTGTGTTCACACATTGAGTTTTTGTGCCGTGTTTTAGCTATTTTTGCCATGTTTTTTGAACATCGTGGCAAAAATGGTGATATTGTACTGCAACTGTGAAAGCAACAGTAAAAATGTCTCATTTGTACAACAATTTTTGAAAATTGCAAACAAAAACAGCCAAAATCATGTAAACATTTTTGAAAAATGCAGTGTGAACGCAGCCCAAAGACTTTAAATCTTCCCAAAAAAAAAAAAATGAATTGTGATTCTTGGTCAAATCAATTTAGCCTCATGGCAATATTTCTCTACAACGGAATCTGAATAAAAAATAAATAAATAAATAAATAAATAAATAAAAACTGCACATTATGTGAACTGACCCCAACCCACTTATGAGTCTAATAAGTTCACCTGGGTAAACTCCAGCACTAGTAACACATTTGGCTATTTATTGGAAATGTAGACACGATTATGTCAGTGTGGAATTGCAAAAAAAATATAAAAAAAACAAACATGGAATCAATTCCATGCCTACCAATCAGCTAAAACAGGTAAGCACAAGACATACACAAGAACCACTACAATATTCTCTTATAATAAATAAATGAATAAATAAAAACACATGGCAATACCAAAACCAAGGTCATCTAAGAATATATCAAGGTCGTGGCTGTTATTAGTAATATATACTAATACAATTGTGATGATACTAAAGTTTTTTCCAAAGAACTCTGGAGCCAGCAGAAGACCTATTAATGCACCTTGAAATAAAAAAAAAAGAGAATGTAAAAACAATTAGTGGAAGGTAAAATGCTCAGGAACTTACTGCCATTTAATTACAGAGTAAAAATATGGAAAATGCTGATGCGGTTACAGAAAGTGGTCCTGTCTCATTCAGCTCATTTCCCCATAATGTCCTACTAAGCAATTCCTACCTGACACAGTGTAACATTAATCACTGCCGGAGAGATGCACTTCAGACGCAGTTATCAGCCGACTGCGCGGGTGCACAGCAAAGATTCTGACAAGTGAGTTGATCTTGGCAGCTGGATAAGGATTAGAGTCCCCCATGCGCCCGACTGACTCCACTATCACTCTCTCCAAAATGTCATTTGTGAGACTGCAATATGTCCGTATAACCGCAGGTAGAGAAGGGTCATCGCTACAAACCGTGAAAGATAAATGGCTGAAAAAAATATGGCAGGGCTAATCTGCATAATGAGGTCCTTCATTAATATACAAATGATCGCGATTGCAAATAGACACAGAATAGAAAAGGTGAATTATAATAAAGTTATTCTGAACATTATCCGCTCACCAGAGCCCTGACCTAGTCAGTAGAGATGAGCGAACTTACAGTAAATTCGATTCATCACAAACTTCTCAGCTCGGCAGTTGATAACTTATCCTGCGTAAATTAGTTCAGCCTTCAGGTGCGCTGGAAAAGGTGGATACATTCCTAGGAAAGAGTCTCCTAGGTCTGTATCCACCTTTTCCAGCCCACGGGAGCACCTGAAAGCTGAACTCATTTATGCAGGAAAAGTCATCAACTGCCGAGCCGAGAAGTTCGTGACAAATCGAATTTACTGTAAGTTCGCTCATCTCTACTAGTCAGGTTAGGCTGGGTTCACATCACGCTTTTCAACTACGGTTCCCGCATACGTTTTCATTAGTGAAAACGTATGGAATGGTATTGAAAACGGTATACATAGGCAAAGCATTGCAAACCGTATGCACTCTGATGCATACGGTTGCGTACGGTTTGCTTGCAATACGGTTTTTAACAGTACTCCAAACAGTGTTCAACCACCGGTTTGACTCAGGGTTAAAAACGTATTGCAACCGCATACCTTTTTTTTTTTAACATGGACGTCAATGGAAAACGCACATGTATACGGTTCCATACGGCGAAACCATATGCATTTTTTCTTTGCAAATGCGCATTTGCATCCTAAAGTCCCCACCCAAGACCCCTCCCATTAAAAATGGAAAGAATTTTCAAAAACGTATGTTTAAAAAAAAATAAAAAAAAACGGACGGAACTGTATGCACTTTTGAAAACAGTATACGGTTTAAAAACGCATACGGTTAACTTTTTCCCATACTGTTCCAACAGTTTTTTTCCCATACGGTTTTTGATAGAAAACGTATGCGGGAACCGTAGTTGAAAAACGTGTGAACCCAGCCTTACAATAAAAAGCCTCAAATCCACCTCCAGATAATGTTAAGCTGGATTCACATCACGTTTTTGCCATACTGTTTTCAATCAGTTTTTCTAAAGAAAACCGTATGGCAAAAAAAACGGATGGAACAGTATGGGAAAAAGTAAACCATATGCGTTTTTAAACTGTATACTCTTTTTAAAAGTGCATACAGTTCCGTCCGTTTTTATAAAAAAAAAAAAAAAAACATGTTTTTGAAAATGTTGTGCATTTTTTATGGGAGGGGTGTTGGGTGGGAACTTTAGGATGCAAATGCGCATGTGCAAAGTGAAAATCGTACATGGTTTCCCGTATGGAACTGTATACATGTGCGTTTCCCATTGACGTCAATGTTAAAAAAAATGTATGCGGTTGCAGTACGGTTTTTAAACCGGAGTCAAAACCGTGGTTGACCATGTTTTTGTCTCCGGTTTAAAAACCGTACTGCAACCGCATACGTTTATTTTTATTTTTTTTAGCATGGACATCAATGGGAAACACACATGTATACAGTTCCATACGGGAAACCGTATACGGTTTTTACTTTGCACATGCGCATTTGCATCCTAAAGTCCCCACCCAACATCCCTCCCATTAAAAATGGACAACATTTTCAAAAACTTATGTTTTTTTTTTTTATAAAAACGGACGGAACTGTATGCACTTTTAAAAAGAGTATACAGTTTAAAAACGCATACAGTTTACTTTTTCCCATACTGTTCTATCCGTTTTTTTGGCTCTGGACAATTCCTGACACAGACATAGGTGGCAGCAGAGAGCACTGTGGTCAGACAGGGAAAAACTACACCTTCCCACCTGGCATATACGCAGCGTATTTCTTGCTGTGCAAAATTTACGGCAGCAGCGGGAAATACGCTGTGTATTCCTCGCTCACTATACACACAGGGCTTTCCCGTGGCAGCCCTATGTGTGCAGTGAGTTTTGGAGGCGGAGCCGTGTGCCGCGTGACTGTAACGCGCCGCTCAGCCTCCAAAACTCACTGCACACATAAGGCTGCCGCCGGAAAGCCCTGTGTGTATAGTGAACGAGGAATATGCAGCGTATTTCCTGCTGCTGCCGTAAATTTTGCGCAGCGTGAAATACGCTGCGTATACGCCAGGTGGGAACGCACCCTTATGCTACTGCTTTCTTTTTGTGAAATAGCTGTTTCCTGTTGAAGTTCCCTCCTTCCAACTCTAAGTCCCAGGATCCCTTGTTTGTAAATGTGAGGTCCCTTTCCTTCCTCCCACACATCAGTCACCCCACCTATTGTAGCACAGTTGAGCTATGCGTGCTGTTCATGAGACAACAATTCCCTGCAGCCCTGTGTTGAATGATCTCCTTCTCACCCAGCGGTGGGTTAACCATTGAAGCAGACAGGCTCCTTTTTAACACCTGACAAGTGATGTAATGTCTCGGGCCACACTGCAACCTGGGAAAACCTGAGAAGGCACTAATTTTGTATGCTGTTAAAAATAAACATTGGGGGGGCGTGGTCTGGCTGCCGAGGCGGATGGTCGCAGGCTAAAGGAGCTCCTCTCACTGCCCTGCTAAAGCGACTAAAACCCAGCGTTCTGCCGTGAATTACAGACACCCACCGAGCCCTAATGCACCCAAGACAATGCCGGTGAGACGCCGCAAGCCTGGACGGGACGCTGAAAAAATTCAGCTTTGTGCCGCGCGCCTCCCGTTCTCAAGATGGCGCTTGTCAGCCTTCCGCATCTACCCGCTCTCCGGGATCCCTAGCCGCACTCAATCAACGGCCGCAGCTCACCACTACCTGCACGGAGCCGCAGGTCCTCCACTGATCCGGAGCTCAGATCCATCCCGGCGGCTGCTGAGGACGTCGGCGACACGGGTAAGCCCTCTTCTCCCCGGTCCTGGGCAGCTGAGGAAGATGAAGGCCCGGACCACCATTGTGCTGATACACTGCTAGGAGAAACGACAAGGGGGGCGGTCCCCTCACCCAAAGCTCCTTCAGGTCGGCCATTTACAGACCCTACTTATACACCCACTAGAGACAACAGTAAGGACAGCAGTATCTTAAATCAAGATGTCCAGGCAGATCCCCTAGCTGACCTCCTTGTCACTGGCCAGCAGCTCACAGATGTGACTATGAAAGACATGCTGTTACTGTTGAGAACCACCTTCCTCCAGGATGTCCAAAGAGTGGTTAACCCTTTACAGTCTGAAATCACTGACCTAGGTAACAGAGTGGATCACCTAGAAACAAAGTTTGGGGAATTTGCAGAGTCCCACAACTCTTTAATAGATTCTCAAAACAATATGGAAGATGAAATCGCTGCTCTTAAATCCAAGGTAGCGGATCTAGAAGACAGGAGCCGCCGCAACAATATAAAGTTGCACGGTATTCCAGAAACGGTGTCTCCTGCAGAGATTCCGGATTACGTACGATCTCTACTGAAAGCAGTTCTTCCTACATCTACCCCCAGAGATCTGGAGGTTGACAGGGCGCACCGCATTCCTCGCCCCAAGCACTTGGAGGACTCTGTTCCACGTGATGTACTAGCACGTATTAATTTTTTTGGGATCAAAGAACGTCTCCTGGAGTTCACCAGACGCAACAATGGACTCCCTGCACCATTTCATCATGTTTCCGTCTACGCGGATTTATCCGCTCCCACTCTCCAAGCACGACGAGCACTGGCACCGGTTACTACAGCTCTCCGCTCAGCTAACATTCCCTACCGCTGGGGATTCCCGGTGCGCCTCTTAATCAGACGTGACAACTCTCTCCATGTCATACGTTCCATAGAAGAGGGAACAGCTTTACTCCACTCCTGGGATCTCAATGTGGTGCACCGCACCAAACCAGCTCGTGTGGACAAACCATGGTCTCCTACTTGAAAATCTCCACGGCAGATCCTTATATCCTGGACAGTTCGGGCTCCGATGCGGTGGCTATGTGCCTTTGGCTTCGGAATGGACTTTCACCCCACAAGGTTTAGGGTGTCCTCACACCCTGTGTGTTTTCTTTTCTCTGTGTTTTGTGGTGTAATTACCATGTTTTTCTTCTTTACTTGTTTTGTTTTTGTCAATGTAGTGACGTTGCCTTATATTATTATCTCTGATGCTTTGTCCATTTGCAATAGACGGGCGCATGCTGGCTGGGAGATGCGCTCTGTCTCCTATATTCATTTCTCTAACCACCATATCATGCATAGCAATGTGTTACTTAGTAAGTCATAGTGATTACCATCTCTAGCATAAACGTGAATGGTTTAAACGCACCCCATAAACGATCATACCTTTGGAGGGAGGCCCAACAATTGGGCTGTGATGTCTTATGCGCCCAAGAGACGCATTTACTGGCTAAAGATGCATACAGGATCAAACACCCGGCTTACCAATATATTTTCCACTCTCATTATAGCTCGAAGTCCAGAGGAGTTATGATCGCAATCAAAAACACTGTCTCCTTTGTATTGAGGGATGTCACCGCTGATCCGCAGGGCCGGTACGTAATCTTACGCTGCTCCATCAATGCCAAGCAACTAACAATCCTCTCTGTGTACGCGCCTAATGTGGGCCAACTCCGTTTCATTGGCCGCCTACTCAGACGGGTCCGCAAAAACATTTGGGGTTCACTACTCATATGTGGGGACTTTAACATTACAGTTGACCCCTCCATAGATTCTACTTCACTCTATCGCTTACATTCTCCCTCCCTTTCCACTTTCCTATGGGAACATGAAATGTACGACATTTGGAGGATTCATCCCACTACAGAGAGGGCATACACTTTTCTCTCCGGGGTTCATAACACCTACTCTAGGATAGATATGTTTTTAGTCGACAAGGCCATACTACCCCACGCTGTGTCTTCCAGTATTGACTCTATTAAGTGGTCGGATCATGCCGCTACATCACTCCAACTGACTGACCCCCCCTTCTTACTCGTGGCGAAGCAACCCATTTATATGGTCAAACCCGACATACGCCACTCAACTAGCAACTGACATATCGGAATATTTTACCCTCAACAAGGTTTCCACGGACGACCACGTCTTACTTTGGAACTGCCACAAGACAGTGATCAGAAGCTGCTGTATCAAATACGGTGCTCTCCTGAAAAAAAACACTTAGAACTAGTGACAGACGTATTAACTAAATTAAAACAGGCTGAGGAAATTAACCAAACAACCCCAACTGCCCAGCATGCGGAAGAGGTGACAAAACACCGTAGAGATTTACGATGTTGGTTACTATCGGCGTATGAAAAATCACATCGCAAACTACAAGCGACTTACTATTCTCAAAACAACAAAGCGGGCAAACTGATGGCTAATCGTTTAAAACAACGTCTGATTAAATCTAGAATCCCCTACCTACTCCACCCCATCACAAATGAGAAGCTTTATACCCCTCGAGACATAGCGAACGGATTTAAAACGTTTTACGAACACTTATACAATCTACATACCTCAATCCCTACCCCACCGGATTTATCCACCGCCACTCAGAGATATCTTAGCAGGCTACATCTCCCATCGTTGACACCACAACAACTCGAACAACTTAACAGCCCCCTGACTCTCTCCGAAGTATTAGACACCATCAACTCTCTCCCCTCTTATAAAGCCCCAGGTCCCGACGGGTTTGTAAACTCCTATTATAAAAAGTTTAAAGATTTACTGGCCCCTTACCTCTTGAAATTATGCCAGATGGCCATGGATAATAGTTCACTCCCCGCAGAGAACCTTCAAGCCACTATCATTACACTGCCAAAACCAGGAAAATCCCCTGATACGCCCAAAAACTTCTGCCCAATCTCTCTCCTTAACCAAGACGTTAAAATATTCGCTAAAATAATTGCTACCCGCCTTTCCCTGGTATTACCATCACTAATCAACTTAGATCAAGCTGGTTTTGTTACCGGGCACCAGGCTTCGGACAACACCAGACGTCTGTTGAATCTCATGTCACATTTGGAGCGTAGTGGCCTTCCCGCTTTGCTGGTGGCACTCGATGCTGAGAAGTCCTTCGATCGCCTTCGGTGGTCTTATGCATTCTCTGTCCTAGATAGCATGGGTTTTACTGGACCTATAGTTGGGGCTCTTTCCGCTTTATATTCCACTCCTTCTGCCCGAGTTTTTGCTAATGACTCCTTGTCTGACTCATTTCCGGTCTCAAATGGTTACAGACAGGGATGCCCCCTGTCCCCTCTGCTCTACATACTGTCCATGGAACCGTTAGCACAGGTGATTCGCTCAAACCCTGCGATCACCGGAATTAACACGACTGGTGGGCCACATGTTATTACGCTTTATGCGGATGACGTGATCTTGACCCTTACTGAACCTCTTGTCTCATTGCCGACGGTGATGGACAGTATCAAAGAGTTTGGCTCCCTTTCTTATTATCAGCTTAATGAAACCAAAACTCAGGCTCTCCCGGTTAACTTGCCCCCAGGTACTTTAAAGTATCTGAAACAAAATTACCCGTTTGACTGGAGATCTGATCATTTGCAATACCTAGGCATTAAACTCACCTTCCCGCACAAATCATTGTATGCTGCTAACTATGAACCACTATTGGTGGGGTTGACCAAAGAGATAGACAGGATGTCTAATTTTGACATATCGTGGGTGGGGAGGATAGCGTCTTTCAAGATGTTCTTGCTTCCCAAGTTCCTATATTTATTCCGTACCCTTCCCATCTCCCTTCCTTCTACCTTTTTTTCTAAAGCTAATTCTCTTTTAACATCTTTTATATGGGCTGGAGGCCACCCTAGGCTCTCCGCATCGATACTCACGAGAACTAAACCCAATGGAGGCCTGGGCTCACCTAACTTGCATTATTACCACATTGCCACTCTGGTTTCCATGCTAAGGCGTTGGTGGAGCGGCTCTGATGTACCCCCTTGGGTAGAACTTGAAAATTCTTCTGTGACATCCTTACATGTTAAAGACCTCCTGTTTGTCCCATTCTGGCAGATTCCCACCCCAAAAATTATTAATCCATTGATTCAGGCCTCTTATGAAGCTTGGGTTACCTATATTACGATCACGAGTTCCTCAGGTTATGCCTTGATGGAGGACATCCCACTTTCTCTCCTGCAGATTATCATCCCTGGACTCGATGTGAGACGTTGGATTTCTCAGGGCATTACATCACTGAGAGATATGCACACGGACCATACTCTTCAAACATTCCACCAACTATCTACCATTTACCCAACACTGATTTTTACAAATACTTGCAGATACGCCACTTTATTACTAGCTTACAAATATCAACGGTCCCTAGGAATTACAGAGCGATCAAACAATTGATGTCTCCTCCGTGCAAGGGACTGAAACTTTGGTACAATGGTCTATTGCACTCACACCAATTTACTAAATCATACCCGATGAAACAATGGGAAAGAGACATACGGGTAACTTTCTCCACGGAGGAGTGGCAACATGCTCTTAAATCGGCACTTGTCGCCTTTCAGTGCTCCACGCACTTAGAGTCGGCAATTAAAACAACTTTAAGGTGGTACTACACACCAGACAGATTGTTTTTGATGTACCCTGGGGTTTCACACCTATGTTGGAGGGGATGTGGGCTGAGAGGCTCCCTCTCTCATATTTTATGGGAGTGTCACACTATTGCCCCTTTTTGGTCCTCTTGCAAAGAATTATTGAAAGAGATATTGGGAATCGCCCCCCCCCCCCCCCCCCATGGACGCAGGAATCTGTCTCTTTTTATGTTTACAAACACTCCCACGTCACTTAAGGGACCTCTATTGTATTATCTGCATTCTAGCCAAAATAACTCTAGTTAGCAACTGGAAATCCACAAATGTACCTACCATTGCACAATTAATTGCCAAAATCAACACTACATACTCATATGAAAAAATCTTAGCCAGAGGAGCGGGTCGTGTACACCATTTCAGAGGCGCTGGGAATGTTGGGCAGCTTCGGAGCACTGCATAGACATATAAACGGAAGTTAACCACAGATAGACTGTCATCTCATTCTCCCCTACCACACATTCACCCTTCAGCCAGGAACCTAGCAATCACTTGTAAATACAGGTTATTTGCTGGATGAGGCATCACGATATATGTTACTTACTTAATCCTGAAGAAGACACAAATCTAGTTGGTCAATCCTGCCTTACGGGCTCTGTTACATGCTAGTCACTATTTGGCACTTGTTTTATTGTTTTATTGTTCCTTGATGTTTGACACTGTTTGGATTCATGTATAAGTCACGCGCACCAGTGTCGGTCTACGTGTTGAAAATTTTGAATACCGCCTCATTTGAGGCTCATGTAACTAACTGACCATACTGTATTGTTCATTGAAAAATTTCAATAAAAAGTATTTGAAAAAAATAAATAAATAAAATAAATATTGGGGCAAATATCACATAAGAATCCTTGAAAAATCCAGGAATACCCCTTTAAGGGCTTTAGGCTGGGCTTCGAAACTTTGCTGTCATGCTAAAGATTTTACAAAAGACCTGCATCCCATAATGGGCACTGCAGCTCAATTTAGTGATTTCATCCGGATTCCAAATAATGAGCATAAACCCTTCAGGGAGCGAACACTGGGAGTTGAGGTTTGTCAAGGTCCACATTACCTGTGTGCACACACATTTTAAGATTTGGTAGAAAAAAATGTTACAATCTGCTGGGGGAAAAAAATCTTTTCAACAGATTTTATGACAATCCTAGCCAGTTACCTGGTGATGCACACTGCAGCAGTGTTACAGATTTGCCACCGGGGGCAGCGCACATATCCAGAACGCTTTCTCCATGCTTGACATCCAGTGCCAGTACAGGCAGAAGGGAAGAGGCATTCAGTATGTAATAGCCTTTAATCCTGCCGGTCTGATGGCGCTGAGAAGGAAACTTTCCAGGATTCCTATTGATATAGCAGTTCAATGATTCTGGAAAGGTATGATGAGTGAGCTGCTGGTATCCATGTAGCAATAGTTGTTTCTTGGTCTCTAAACTGCATTGGAAATTATTCAGTAACACTGCATACTGCCAGAGGCCAGGAGTGGTCAGCACCTCCCTGTTGGGTATATATAGATATAGTTACACAAGACATTTGAAGCATAGAGACACAGGCATTTTCTTATAACAATTCACATATACAATTACTGGCCACTTTGTAGACGTGGCCAAAACAACTTGCTGAAGTTCAAACCGAGCAAAATAGGAAGGAAACCTGATTTAAAGGATTGGGGATAAGGTGTCTGATCGCGGGGGTCCCGCTTCTGGGGACCACCGCAATCTCGGCTGCGGCACCCGAGACATCTGGTGCACAGAATGAACTTCGCTCCGTGCCAGATGACTGGCGATGCGGGGCGGAGGCTCGTGACTTCAAGGCCACGCCACACTTGTGACGTCACTGCCACGCCCCATCAATGCAAGTCTATGGGAGGGGGTGTGACTGCCGTCATGCCCCCTCCCATAGACTTGCATTGAGGGGCTGTGGCCTTGATGTCACGGGCGGGGCGTGACCATGACGTCACGAGCCTCCAGCGCTGCACCCGACGCTCTAAACCAGTGATTCCCAACAGGGGTGATTTTGCCGTGAATTTTTTATTTTTTTTATTTCGAGCCCCAGACTCACAGCACCGCAGGGGGGAAGTGAAGCCTGCGTGTGTAGTGCGCACACAGCGCCACTCAGCGTCCCCCTCCCCACTGTGGCACAGTGAGACGAAAATGGTGCCCTGCTACAACGAAGAGGGGAAGATGCAGTGGAACTCTGCTACCCCCCCCCCCCCCGTCATCCATGTCCACCCCCCGTCACCTATGTCCCTTTGTCACCCCTCTTTTATTCCCCTTGTCATCCTTGTCCACCCCCCTGTCACCACCCCCCCCGTCTCCCAAGACCACCCCCCTGTCATCCATGTCCACCTTGGCCATCCCTCTGTCACCCCTGTTCATCCCCCTGTCACCCCCCCTAACGGGCAACCCTCTAATCCCCCCCCCCCCCCCCCGAGTCAACCCCTCTGTCAGCCATGTCCTATTTATTTAGTTATTGAACTTACTTGACTGTTTGCCACTGATCCCCCAGTTCATTGGTGTATGTTTTATCAAAGTAATCCAGCACCACTCGGCAAACCTGTTTCTTCAGTCTTGCCATCTGTTCTGCACAGGACACAAAAACACACAAAAAATGTGGATTGTTAAAAAATACTTAAAGGGGTACTCCGCTGCCCTAACAAAAAGTTCCGAACGCTTGGAACAGGCGGTCATGACGTCACGACCACGCACCGTCACACCACACCCCCTCAATGCATGTCTATGGGAGGGGGCGTGGCATATGCCACGCCCCCTCCATTAGACTTGCATGGAGAGGGTGTGGTGTGAGGTCACGAGGGGACGTGGCCATGAAGTCACAACCCCGGCCGCCTGCACCGAGCGTACTAAACGAACGCTGGGTGCTGCACAGATATCGTGGGGGGGCCCAGCGGCGGGATCCCCGTGATCAGACATTTTATCCCCTATTCTTTAAATAGGGCATAAGATGTCTAGGTGCAGAGTACCCCTTTAAATAAACAATAGGTTAATGAGCTCCCCAGCAGCTGGGATTGCAAGAAAGATGATGCCCTGGCCCCACCTATGGCCCCTGTCTCAGAGTTTATGGGGTCACATATGATGGGGCACAGCATGCTTGGCTATTTTAATATACTGCTGCATGGTGTGACATAACTATGGACTACTGTGGCTATCTATATTTGTCTGATGTATTGTGTGATTTATGAAGGTGTTGATGTGATTTGGCTCTATACATTTTATTCTGGTATACTATTTCAGCAGTGTTCAACCTGCTATACTGGGGGGACTCATAAACGGTAGGGGGTTGGCACACACATAATAATCCATAGAATTCTATAGGCAGCTGTAAACTGACCATGGATAGGAGACAGTGCCACAGACATCTAAAATTAAGCGAGTAAAATCATGTATATATAACTGTGGTGCAAACAATAACTAACTGCATGGAGAACCCCCCTTGTTTAGGCTAAGTTTCTACTTGTTTTTTTTTTTTTTTTTGGGGGGGGGGGGGGGGGAAACGCAAATTCTGCCGCATGGTGTTTTTTTGGGCCAAAAAACGCTGCGGCCAGATGTTAGCTGTAAATCAATGAGAAATCGCAAAATTCTTTTTCCACTTTTCCACTTTTTCAGTTTGGCGTTTTTTTTTTATCCTTTTGGTATTTTTTCACTCTTTTTTGAGTTATTTTTCAGCTCCTTGGCGGTTTTGCAAAATCGCAGCATGTTGAGCCACTGGCGTTTTTCCCCTGAAATTGTGGTGTTTTTCTCCCATAGAAGTCTATGGGAGTAAAAAAAAAAAATGCAAGAAAAACACCATGTGGGTTTTAACATTTTTTCAGGCGTTTTTTATTCTCTTTTGGGCCTTAGCGATCCAAAAAATGTAATGGAGATAACTTTTTTAATAAAATTTCGCAGGGTACCATTAAAAATAAAAAAGATACAGTAGTGATGGAAAAAATTGTATTTAACGAAATTTATCTTTTTTAAAACAACATTTTTTATAAATTTTTAAACAGGGATCAACAGGGCACTAAAAATATAGCCGACAATAATAAAAATGTAGTGTGTGTGTGTTTTTCACTTTTTATTCTTTATTTTTTAGGTGGTACTACTACTCTCAGCATGGGACACACTGTTCCATGATGGGAGTAGTAGTACCTGTACTAATTGACAGATTGCCGGGGTTCCGTTGCGATCCTCCTGTATAATGTATAGATTCTATGGTCCCCTTCACTGACGTATATATACACATATTCATATTTCCCACAGAGCTGTGATTGGCCAGATGGTTCCAGCCAATCACAACTCTCTGTGGGAAATATGAATAGGTGTATATATACTTCAGTGCAGGGGACCATAGAAGAGTGGCCGCCCGCATCTATACATTATCCAGGAGGATCACAGCAGGTGTCAGGCGTGACATCCACTGTGATCTTTCCTTAACTGCAGGTACTACTACTCCCAACATGGAGCACACTCTGCTCCATGCTGTGAGCTGTAGTACCTGCATTAATAGACAGATCACAACAGGTGTCAGAAATTACACTCGCTGCGATATGTCTATTAATGCAGGTATTACAGCTCCCAGCATGAAGCAGAGCTCCATGATGGGAGTAGTAGTACTAGCATTAATAGACAGATCACAGCGGGTATCACTCCTGACATCCGCTGTGATCGTCCTTTCTATTGTAGAGATGCAGAGCGGCTCTATACAGCGCTCACATCTCTGTACTATACTCCGGTCAGTGATGTGAATAGAACATCACTCATTCATATTTCCCGCTGAGAGCTGTGATTGGCTGCAACAATCCGGCCAATCACCACTCTGGGTGGAAAATATGAATGAGTGATGTTCTATTCACATCACTGGTGGGAGTACAGAGCAGAGATGTGAGCGCTGTATAGAGCCTCTCCGCATCTCTGCTATATTATGGACGATCACATCGAGCGATATGTCTATTAGTACAGGTACTACTACTCCCATCGTGGAACAGTTGTTTAATGCTGGGATTAGTAGTACTACCTAAAAAATTTCAAGAAAGAGAGAAAAAAAAGTGAAACACACACACTTTATTAAAAATGTATTAATATTTTGTTATAAAAAATATAAATTTCATGAAATATATTTTTTCCATCACTACTGCAACCTTTTTTTTTTGGTACCCAACAAATTTTGGGTACCAAAAAAAGACGCTAAAGGGGCCAAAAATGCAATTTCCACACAAATAAAAAAAAGCCAGAAAAAACGCCAGATGCAGGAAATTGTACTGGCGTTTTTTCTTGCATTTTTTTTCAAACCAAAAAACACAGGACAAAAAAACAAGTAGAAACTTAGCCTTATTGTATATTTCTCCATTATCTGTAACCTGATCTCTTAGTAGGCTGGATAGTCCATCCCCTCTCTTAAGAAAGACATTCACATGTAGCGAGGTACTTTCACATGTAATTAGTTAGCACCTGATTTCAAGCAGTGCCTTAAAGGGGTACTCTGGTGGCAAACTTTTTTTTTTTTTTTTAAATCAACTGGTGCCAAAAAGTTAAACAGATTTGTAAATTATTTCTATTAAAAAATCTTAATCCTTCCAGTACTTAATAGCTTCTGTATACTACAGAGGAAATTCTTTTCTTTTTGGATTTTTTTTCTGTCTGTCCACAGTGCTCTCTGCTGACACCTCTGTCCATTTAAGGAACTGGACAGTTCCTGACATGGACAGAGGTGTCAGCAGAGAGCACTGCAGTCAGACAGAAAATAAATTCAAAAAGAAAAGAATTTCCTCTGTAGTATACAGCAGCTGATAAGTACTGGAAGGATTAATATTTTGTAATAGAAGTAATTTACTAATCTGTTTAACTTTCTGGCACCACCTGATTTAAAAAAAAAAAATAAAGTTTTTCATCGGAGTACCCCTTTAAGCTGTGTGATATCTGCTGCGGATTTGCTATCCATTGACTTCAATGGGTAGAAAATCCGTCACTCACTTGCAGAAAACATGTGGGACTTACTCTCATAGGGCCAGGTGCATAGCAAACTAACCTCTGCAGTAAGTGGCGGTACAGAAGCCGGACTCCTTTTACAATGTACAGGGTTATCCCCTTAAGAGCAAAAGGTGAGCCCCTCCTGCAACTTAGCTGGGCATGGGGCTATACAGCTGCAGGCCCAGGCTGGTTTGAGCAGGAGGTATATGCTGTGTGCTTCCTGCCCAGTCAGGAGTTAAAGGAAATCTGTCATCAGTGTCCGGTAACCACAAAATTCCTCCGAAAGAACCACAGGATCAGGCAGGCACTTGGATCTTGTTTGAGGCAAAAAGTTTTATTACCCACAATGCAACGTGTTTCGCGGCGAACCGCTTCATCAGGCATAGGTATGATATGATGAAGCGGTTTGCCGCGAAACAAATTGCATTGTGGGTAATATAACTGTTTGCCTCAAACAAGATCCAAGCGCCTGCCTGACCCTGTGGTTCAGGTTGCTGTATCTATCCCAGGAGTGGCTGCTGGATCAGACAGTTTCCCTCTCCATATGCCTTTACCATTGTTGTGCTTGGCTGAGTACAATCACTGCTGGTGAGCAAGTTGACTTTTGTTATACGGCATCACACTGTGGAGAATTTTCCTTTGTTTTAGTATCAGTGTCTAGTGACACTGAAGATAATGCTACTTACCATTCCTTGATCCGTGCCCGTTTCCCCTGATATTTTTCTTTTTCTTGATATGCCAATCAGCAGAGCTTCCTCCCTATGTGCTGAGGCTCCTATGCTGCAGAATGCTACAGCTACCAAAAGAAGACGAAAGGACCTATGGATGGAGGGTTGTAATTAATACTAGGCGATCACTAGAACCCCATATTTCCCATCCAATATTAAAACTTAACTTTTATTGAGCCACGGTGTTGAAACTTAACTCACTATTATAATTAGTCCTATATATACACATGATTGGATGCTACTGCATGCTAGTGCAATTCCTATTGTGGAGATGTTGTGCCTGCAGTCCAAAACACTCAGTAAGTATAAAATAAAACCAAAAAATCAATGTGTTTTTGGTTTTAATTCATACTCACTGAGTGTTGTGGACTGCAGGCACAACATCTCCACAATAGGAATTGCACTAGCATGCAGTAGCATCCAATTATATATATATATATATATATATATATATATATATATATATATATATGACCAATTATAATAGTGAGTTATATGTGCTCCGTCCTGGCTGGGCTGCAAAAAAAAGTGAAAATGGACCATCTCTTACCTTCCTGGGTTCCCGCGGAGCGCCACTACAGCTGATCGGTCCTCCGGTCCATCTTCTTCATACTTTCGTGTGAACGAAGCGTTACATGGCGCTCAGCCTATCGCCGGCCGAGGCAGAACATTGCGGCGGCCAAAGATAGGCTGAGCGCCATGTGACGCATCGTTACACACGGAAGTATGAAGAGGATGGACCGGAGGACTGATCAGCTGTAGTGGCGCTCCGCAGGAACCCAGGAAGGTGAGAGATGGTTCATTTTCCTTTTTTTTGCAGCCCGGGCAGGACGGAGCAGGAATACTCTGCACCAGAGTACTCCTTTAAGTTTCAACACCATGGCTCAATAAAAGTTAATGGGTTACTCCAGTGAAATTATAATTTATTTTTTTTTTTAAATCAACTGTTGCCAGAAAGTTAAACAAATTTGTAAATGACTTCTATAAAAAAAATCTTTACCCTTCCAGTACTTTTTAGCAGCTGTATGATACAGAGGAAATTATTTTCTTTTTGAATTTCTTTTTTGTCTTATCCACAGTGCTCTCTGCTGACACCTCTGTCCGTGTCAGGAACTGTCCAGAGCCGCACAGGTTTGTAGTGGGGATTTTCTCATTTTCTGGACAGTTCCTGATACGGGCATCAGGTGTCAGCAGAGAACACTGTGGACAAGACAAAAAATAAATTAAAAAAGAAAAGAGTTTCCTCTGTAGTTTACAGCGCTAAAAAGTACTGGAAGGGTAAATATTTTTTAATAGAAGTCATTTACAAATCTGTTTAACTTTCTGGCACCAGTTGATTTAAAAAAAAAAAAAAAGTTTTCCACCGGAGTGCAGCCGGCCATAGGAGGCATGTAACTAAATCTCAATTCTCAGGAGGAGAGAAATTTCACAGTGGAGAAGAGGCATTACGCTGTAGAGTAGAGCTCCATTCTGCAGCATAGGAGCCTCAGCACGGAGGAGGAAGCAATTCTTCTGAGAATTGAAGAAGGATGTCACCGTGCACCCAGGGCTTGGGAACACCCCTCGTTTACAAAACTCCTGATTAGCAAATCAAGAAAAAGAAGCATATAGCCAGAGCAGAGGCCCGGATCAGGGAAAGGTAAGTATCATTGTAATCAGTGTCACCTGCACTACAAGCCAATACCAAGGTGAGTGCTGGTGATAATGATGACAGATTCCCTTTAAGTGGTGATACTGCCTTAAAGGAGAACTCCCGAATAGGAAAATTATCATTCAATCTGCCGGCAGTAAAAAAAATAAACAGGTAAATACCTTCCTTCGCTACCCCGGTGCCTCCGGTAACCGCCGTGATCCTCTTCCTGGTTGTCGATGGTCGGCGAGCCATACTGCACTCAGCCAATCACCGGCCGCAGCGAAGTCCCGACTCGGCCGGCGATAGGCTGAGCGACAGCGTGACGTTTTCGGCCACGGCAGCAGGTGCCAATGTAGTGAAGAATTTTGTGTCCTGAAGCGTTCTCACACTGCCGCTCAGCCTATCGCCGGCCTAGTCTGGACTTCGCTGCGGCCTGTGATTGGCTGAGTGCAGTATGACTCGCCGACCATGGCAACCAGGAAGAGGATCGCGGTGGAGGCTGGAGCCAGTTACCGGAGGCCCCGGGAGAGCGAAGAAAGGTATGTACCTGTTTTTTACTGTCGGCAGTATGGACGATAATTTCCCTATTGCGGAGTTCTCCTTTAAATCTGCTGTGTAAAATCCACTGATAACCCGCTACGTGTGAACGGACTAAAAAGCAGTGAAAAGTGGAGATTATTTTCTCTCATAAGATATAATACAAAGTTTCTTATGTCTGCTTGTACTGTTGATTCATGAAAAGTTTGCTAGACATCAGTGACTAGATTTAAAGGGGTACTCCACTAACTTCCAAACGCTGGAGCCGGCAGCGGGAGCTCGTGTTGTCATCGACCCGCCCCCTCAATGCAAGTCTATGGGAGGAGGCGTGATGGCCGTCACGCCCCCTCCCATGGACTTGCATTGAGGGGGCGGGGTGTGACATCATGAGGAGGCTGGGCTATGACGCCACGAGCTCCCGTCGCCGGCTCCAGCATTTGGAACAGTTTTTCCAAACGCTGAGCAGCGAGGTACCCCTTTAAGGCCTCCTTCACTCAGTTTTTCTGCCATTATTTTTTATTTTATTTTTTTCCCTTGTACAAAAATGCCACTAATGTCAAGCCTTCTTTATAAGCCGTTTTGGAAACTGTGGATGGGAATATGCCTTTTATTATCCAAGAATAAAACAGAAGAGAGTAATGGAATTCGCTTCCTCATTCTTCTGCGAGGAGTCATGCCGCTCTAGGGAAGACTCCGGATCCACATACAGGTTACGGCACGATCACATGGGATCTTTATAAGGTGCCAATCTAGATAGTGACACGGCATTGTGTGACACATAGGGGTCAGTTTCATATCTGACGTATGGAATACTATACAGGTGATAATCGGGAGATGTCAGCCAATACTCCTGATAGCAGATCCCGCACAGTGACACATGACACCACACTGTAGATTATAAACAACGTTACATGGAAACTTCAATGAAAACTCTCATTTCCCATTGGCACGCTGCACACACTTCTCCTTCACACTTGGGAGCACACTCACTTCTATTCATCTGAAGCAATGGGAGTTATGTCAACTGCGTAATGAAGTTCGGTCGGCTATTTAACCCCTGAAGGACACAGGGTTTTTCCGGTTTTTCATTTTCATTTTTTCCTCATCACCTTCTAAAAATCATGACGCTTTCAGTTTTGCACCTAAAATTCCAAATAATGGCTTATTATTTGCGCCACCAATTCTACTTTGCAGAGACATTAGTCATTTTACTAAAATATCCACGGCGAAGCAGAAAAAAATTAATTACTTGTGCGACAAAATTGAAGAAAAAATGCCATTTTGTAACTTTTGGGGGCTTCCATTTCTAGGCAGTGCATTTTTCGGTAAAGATGACACCTTATCTTTATTCTGTAGGTCCATACAGTTAAAATGAGATCCTACTTATATAGGTTGGATTTTGTCGTACTTCTAAAAAAAAATTCATAACTACATACAGGAAAATTTATAGGTTTAAATTATCATCTTCTGACCCCTATAACTTTTTTATTTTTCGGCGTATGGGCCGGTATGAGGGCTAATTTTTTGCGCTGTGACCTGAAGTTTTATTGGTACCATTATATTACCATTATATTGATCAGACTTTTTGATTGCTTTTTATTCATTTTTTCATGATATAAAAAGTGACCAAAAATACGCTATTTTGGACTTTGGAATTTTTTTGTGCATACGCCATTTACGTGCGGTTTAATTAATGATATATTTTTATAGTTTGGACATTTCCGCACACAGCGATACCACATATGTTTATTTTTATTTACACCGTTTTTATTTTTTAATGGGAAAAGGGGGGGGGGGTGATTCTTACTTTTACTAGGGATGGGGTTAAATGATCTGTATTCATTTTTTTTTTTTTTTTCACTTTTGTTTTGCAGTGTTATAGACCCCCCCCCCCCCCCCCCCTTAGTGGCTTTTACACTGCACATACCGATCTCATACACAGATCATTGCCGTGCATTGACAGGGCAAAGATCAGTGTTATCGTCTGTCAATTGCTCAAGACTGGATTTCAGGCTTGGAGCAATCAATCGCAGATCGGACGCGGCACAGGCAGGTAAGGGGACCTCCGCTCACATCCTAGCTGATCGGGACATCACCATTTCATTGCGGTGGTCCCGATCAGCCCGACTGAGCTGCCAGGAAGCTTTCACTTTTATTTTAGACGCGGCGATCAACTTTGAACACCGCGGCTAAAGGGTTAATATTGCGCGGCACAACGATCGGTGCCGCATGCTATTAGTCCAGGGTCCCGTCTTTCATTAGCCGCAGGGACAGACCCGATATGACCCCGCGTTATATACCGGGAATGGCCGCAGGGTGTACAGGTACCCCCTGCGTCCTTAAGAGGTCAAAGGGGTGCGGGGTACTCCACTGCCCAGCACTCGGAACTAAATTTTCCAAATGCTGTTTTTTGTGCTGTGGGGGTCGGCCATGCCCCTCGTGATGTCACGCCCATGCCCCTCAATGCAAGTCTATGGGAGGGTGCGTGACTGTCCGTTAATAACGCTGGCCAGTGGAGTAACCCTTTAAGGCTTCCTGACCCCTGCACCCCTGAATCCTGATATAGGTGCATGTTCTAGAGGTGGGACCCTCCTCTCTCCTGTGGACATGCCATAAATGTCCAGATGGTAATACCTCTTAAGAGTAGGGTCACACACTGCGTATACGCATATATTTCACAATGCGCAAAATCCAATGTGCAGCAGGAAATACGCTGCATTTTCTCCTATGAATAGACACATAGGGCTTTATGCACACAGCCCTGTATGTCCACTGAGGTTTGGCAGAGGGCCTGTCACTGGTCCTGCCTACGAACCTCACTGCGCACACAGGGCTGCCGCTGGGTAGCCTTATGTGTCTCCTCAAAGGAGAATACGCAGCATATTTCCTGTTGCACAATGGATTTTGCACAGCGTGAAATACTACGTGTGAATACGCAATGTGTGACCCTACCCTTAAAGGGGTACTCCGCTGCTCAGCGTTTGGAACAAACTGTTCCGAACGTTGGAGCCGGGAGCTTGAGAAGTCATAACCCTGCCCCCTCATGACATCACATCCCGCCCCCTCAATGCAAGTCTATGGGAGGGGGCGTGATGCCTCTCCCATAGACTTGCATCAAGGGGGCGAGGTGTGTCGTCATGAGGGGGCAGGGCTATAACGTCACGAGCTCCCGGCTCCAGTGTTTGGAACAGTTTGTTCCAAACGCTGAGCAGCGGAGTACCCCTTTAAGGTGTAACAGCATTTGCCTTCTATCTGTTCTGCCAAAATTGGTGCAGAGAGACGCAGCTCACGCTAGATTGTGCGTGAGGAAACACACAATGCCAGCCCGTTCCGAGCACGAGTCCTGTTCATCCGGTCACCTCGGCAACTGGGCCACTCAGCATGAAACACTGCATCTGCATCACTCCACGGTAGACAAACGTTGGACTCATGCTTTAACCCCGTAAGGACATGCGCTGTAAATGTATGGCGCTGCAGCGAGATACTTCATGCATAGTTCCATACATTTACGGCGTGGCTATGAAGCAAGGACAGGAGCTGTGCTCACTTCATGGGAGGCCAATAACTCACCGCTAATGGCAAATACAAGAAATCACGCCATTGACCATATAGATGCCATTATTATTGACAATCATGGCATCTATGGGCAGACTGGAGATACTGTTGGGTTCGGGCGCACACATCAGATGCTGCAGGATGGACGATCTTCTTGTGCAGCCTTTATAATCAGCCTGTTCTAGTACTGAACAGTACAGTGACCCCCCGACCTACGATCATTTCAACATGCGATGGCCTCTCAGAGGCCATCGCATGTTGGACGCAGCATCAACATACAATGCTTTTGTATATCGGGACCATCGCATAAACGGCTATCCGGCAGCGCAGACTGCTTCAACTGCCACCGGATAGCCCTTTACGGTGCCCCGTGAGCTCCGGTGATGGTCTCTTACCTGTCCTCGGGGCTCCGGCGCGTCCTCTTCAGGATCCTCTGCATCGTCGGCGCTCTCCATTGTAGCCATCACGTTGTTACGCACGCCGCTCCTATTGGATGACGGGACGGCGTGCGTAACGTCGTGATGGCGGCGACGGAGAGCGAGGATGCCGGGGAAGCAGAGGTCTTGCCGGAGCATCGGGGACACCCCGGGGTCGTGGCGACAGCAATGAAAGGCGACATCCAGGGCAGCGGTGATGAGCGGTGATGGTCTGGAGCAGCGGGGACAGGTGAGTATAACCTCCAATACCAGTGGTCTTCAACCTGCGGACCTCCAGATGTTGCAAAACTACAACTCCCAGCATGCCCGGACAGCCGTTCGCTGTCCGGGCATACTGGGTGTTGTAGTTTTGCAATATCTGGAGGTCCGCAGGTTGTAGACCACTGTCCTATAATTTACATTGCACGGATCCCTCAACATACGATGGTTTCAACAAACGATGGTCCATTTGGAACGGATTACCATCATATGTTGAGGGACCACTGTACAATCTTATGATTTCATATAAAAGTCCACTAGGCAAATGCAAAATAATTATTACATTTTAGAAAATATATATATATCAAACCCCCCCCCCCCCCCCCCATAGAAATGTCAAAAAATCACTCCCCTTTTCCCGTATAAAAAATAAATAAAATAAAAACACCACTATCAGGGCATGTTGGGAGCTTTGCAACAGCTGGAGGCACAGTGGTTGACACTGTATTCTAGAGACTACATATGGCAGTTCTGTATATATACAAACATGTGCACAGATAAGAGTTCAGTACTCTCCATCCTATGGCTCTCCTGGCATGCTGGGGGTTGTAGTTTGGCAACATCTGGAGAGCCACAGGTTGAAGATCACTACATGCATAACAAAATCTTAAAGGGGTACTTCAGGGAACTAAACTTACCAAACAAACTCTTTAAAGGAGTAGCCCAGTCCTGAAAAATGTATCAGATAACAGAGGATCCGACTGCTGGGACCCCCCGCGATCTCTTGTACGGGGCCCTGGCTCGCTGGGCAGCGCGTGTTGACCACCACACAAAGCGGCATCCGACACCCGCCTGAATACAGCGCTCCGGCTCTGCCATAGAGTTGTATTGAGGGGGCATGCCACTTTGTGTGGTGGTCCCGTACATGAGATTGCAGGGGGTCCCTGCAGTAGGACCCCCCGCTATCTGAAACTTATTCCCTATCCTTAGGATAGGCGATACGTTTTTCAGGACTGGAGTACTCCTTTAAAAGGGTTATTCAGGATTAGAAAAACAGCACCACACCTGTCCTTAGGTTGTGTGTGGTATTACAACTTGGCTCCTTTTACTTCAATGGAACTGAGCTGTAATACTACACACAACCTGAGGGCAGGGGTGGTGCTGTTTAAAGGAGTACTCCAGCAAAAAGTAACGTATCCCTATCCACAGGATACGGGATGAGTGGCTGATCGTGGGGGTCTGACTGCTGGGACCCGTGCAATCACCAGGACCCTGGCCCTTTCAGTGAGGAGCGCGTGTCATCTACCCGTAGACGGCTCACGCTCCATTCATTTCTATGGGGGCGCCGATGATACCCGAGAGCTGTACTCGGGTCTTTTCGACGCTCCCATAGGAACGAATGGAGCACGTGCCAACTACAGCACTTGCTTCTCACTAAACCCCAGCAGTCAGACCCCACAATCAGCTACTTATCCCCTATCCTGTGAATAAGGGATAAGTTCTTTTTCACCGGAGATCTCCTTTAATGAATAAGATCTCCTTTAATGAATAAATCATCTCTGGTTTTCTAACCCTGGATAACCCCTTTAATTTTTTTGGGGGTGTGGTTTATTGTGCGCGTGCATTATGGGCGCGGTTTCAATCTTATAGGGGGCGTGGCCTGTTTAATAGGTGGTGGTGTCTTTTGCCCTCCTCTATCTATGAACCCATACACACAACTCACACGTCAGGAAAGTCTGTAGTCACCGATCGCTCACCTATTGCGCTGTCATTGATGTCGCGACATGAAGAGAGAGCAAAAAAAAAATTTTAATCCTCAATTTGCAACAACGTGCGCAGCAAAAAACTAACCGGAAACGAAAGGGTCACATACCAGCGAGAAAAATGACTGATCATGTGACCACCTACAATATAATGCGTCACTTCCGGGACCGGTGGATTCTGGGAACGGTAGTTCTACAAGGTTCTTGATAGTTTGACAGAAGGGTCGCAGGAGCGCAGTGGTCACTAGAGGGCGCTGTATTTGGCTGATGTTTCGCTTTCTAATCCAGAGGCCGCTAGTTCTGGTAATAGTATATGTCACTGTCTCCTAACCTGCGTGCCTCCAGCTGTTGTAAAACTACAACTCCCAACCAAAGGCTGTCCGGGCATGTTGGGAGTTGTAGTTTGGTTGGGAAACACTGATATATGCTATTAAGCTAGGATTCTATTATAGTGAATGGGGCTTCACGATGCTGTGGGACTGTGCGTGGCTAGCACTACTAGTCCCAGCAGTGCCTCTAACATCTGCAAACATGTGGGGGATATTATTAGAACTTTCTTAATTTCTGCTGTTAAAACTGACCCTAAGTCAGTGTTTCCCAACCAGGGTGCCTCCGGCTGTTGCAAAACTACAACTCCCAGCATACCCAGACAGCTGTTTTCTCTCTAGGCATGCTGGGAAGTGTAGTTTTACAACAGCCAGAGGCACCCTGGTTGGAAACACTGGCCTATGTGTATGTTCACACTGTGTAAAATCAACATATTTAACTTTACGTGCGCATTTTCGTCTGCAACATGATCATATTTTTCCAGATTATGGTAAAAAGTGCGCACATGAAATAAAAGATGTTGGTAAATTCTACACCGCATAAACATACACTAAGTGATTCCCAAACCGTACAGAAATAACACCTGCACTTAAAGGGGTACTCCACTGGGAAACACAATTTTTTTTTTTTTATCAACTGGTGCCAGAAAGTTAAACAGATTTGTGAATGACTTCTGTTAAAAAAAAATAAATCTTAATCCTTCCAGTACTTATCAGCTGCTGTTATGATCAACAGGAAGTTCTTTTCTTTTTGCCTGACCACAGTGCTCTCTGCTGACACCTCTGTCCATTTTAAGGAACTGTCCAGAGCAGGATAGGTTTTCTATGGGGATTTGCTTCTACTCTGGACAGTTCCTAAAATGGACAGAGAGGAAATTCAAAAAGAAAAGAACTTTCTGTTGATCATAACAGCAGCTGATAAGTACTGGAAGGATTCTTTTTTTTTTTTTTTTTTTTTTTTTTTAATAAATAGAAGTCATTTACAAATCTGTTTTTCTTTCTGGAACCAATTGATTAAAAAAAAAAAAAAAAAAAAAAAAAACAGTTTTCCAGTGGAGTATCCCTTTAATAAATGTTGACACAGCTTGGATGCACTTATATAACCGCAAAGAAGACGATGGCGCTCACATAGAAATACAGCCCAATGGAAGCTATAATCGTATACAGAATTTGAGCCGGAGCACTCACCCAATATCTTCAGGTTCCGGTAAACTTCCGATGTTAGCCTTCGTAAAGAAGCGGGGAGGCGGTAGATGGTAACGGGGGAGTTCAGACGCTGGCCACGGACCGTATCACGCTGCTTGGCGCTTCGTCAGGCCGCACGCACCTAGGTGCGTGCGGCCTGACGAAGCGCCGAGCAGCGTGGCACAGTCTGTGGCCAGCGTCTGAACTCCCCCGTTACCATCTCATATTCCGTATACGTTTATAGATTCCCAAACCACGTTCCTCCAGCTTTGGCTGTCCGGGAATGCTGGGAGTTGTAATTTTGCAACAGCTGGAGGCACCCTGGTTAGGAAACACTGCACTAAGGGAACGTTCTTATGGCATATCTTGCGCTGGGAGAAAAAACATGTAAATGGTGCCGTAAAAATGGCAAGGTTAGCCTGGGATTTCGGCACCATACTTTGATATTTAGCACTTCTGTGGACGCAGTTCTACAAAACATAATGGAGGAGATTTATCCAAACTTGAAAAAAGTGGAGCAGTTGCCCATAGCAACCAGATCGTTTCTTTCAGTTTTAAAAAGGCCTCTGAAAAATGAAAGAAGCGATCTGATTGGTTGCTATGGGCAACTGCACTACTCTTCCTCTACACAAGTTTTAATCTGCGTCCTGCATCTCTGACCCCCAGGCATACTTTTTTTTTTTTAATTCAAAATTTCAAACCAATTTTTAGATGTTTTTGTTTTGTTATTTGCATTATGGAAAGCAGTTTTTTTTTTTTCCCTTTTTTTGGTGATGATCAGACCTAAAAATGTTTGACCTTTAAGCCGCGTTCACACTGCGGAACTTCCGCGCAGGACTCCTCCTAAATTTATTGCCCATTAAGTTTAATGGGATTCCGCACTGTCATTTACACAGCAGAATTTCTGCATACAAAATTCCCCTGCTGAAATTCTGTTTTCCGCGGTCCATAAAATTATAAGTCTGGTGTAATATTTTTTTGGACTTCGGCTGCGGAATCCCATTGAAGTCAATGGAGCTGCCTTTCTGTCGAATTTGTGCCGAATGATTCGCACCGAACCAATGTGGATGCAGAATTCATGCAGATAGGCAGAATTTCGGTCGTGTAAATGGTGCCTAACAAAGAACCTTGCACATAAATTTACGGGCATTAAACTACAGATTGGGGCTATAAGGCCACGTTCATAAAGTTTTTTTTTTTTACCATTTTACCGCTTAAAACAAAAGGCAAAAATGCCCGTGTTTCAGCTATTCTGTTGAACTCAATAGTAAAACAGTCGTTTGTTCATGCAGACATTTATTTTATGGCGGTAAATTTTATGCCCTTAAAGGAGATCTGTAGTGCTCTGAACTTTATCCCTTATGGGGGATAAGTTTTAGATCGCGGGGGTCCGAGCGCTGGGGCCCCCAACGATCTCCTGTACGGGGCCGCGGCAATGTATAGGAAAGGGGGCATTCCGTCCCCACATGACGCAGCAGCCGGCACGTCCCCTCCATGAATCCCATAGAGATACATGGAGGGGTGTGCTGGCTGCAGCGTCATGCGGGGATGGAACGTCCCCTTTCCTATACATTGCCACGGCCCCGTGCAGGAGATCGTTGGGGGCCCCAGCACTCGGACCCCCCGCGATCTAAAACTTATTCCCTTTCCTTCAGATAGGGGATAAAGTTCAGAGCACTACAGATCTCCTTTAATATTAAGTGGTAGGTCCTTTTATTCTGCCGATTTTTAGACTTGTAGGGGGAGATTTATCAAAACCTGTTTAGAGAAAAAGTGGTGCAGCTGCCCATAGTAACCAATGGAAGCAGCAATATAGTTGCTATGGGCAACTGCTCCACTTTTCCTCTACACAGGTTTTGATAAATCTCCCCCATAGTCTTTGCTGCAGGCAAAAAAATACACCGACAATAAGGCCACAAAAATTGTGATTAGGAAGGCCAGAGTGCCGAAACGCGTCCTTGTACCATATGATGCCTTGTGAATAAAGACCAGAACTTACATACAACTCGGTGAATTCTGGGAATATACGCTAGGGATATTCCGTTGCGGCAGACTCCAATTCTTTGTCAAGGTGATCCTGCTGCACCGTGCACATGGTCGAATGATCTTTTGCGGAAATTCCGATCCCGGCCTTGGCAGAAAGAATTGATATGTCAATTTAGCAGCATCCACGCAGAAATGCATTGCCATCTATGGAGACAGCACATTTTTGAGCAGCATGTTCTGCTGACACCTGCAGCCCAGAATACTAAATTTCCAGGGTGGACATTCTGCTGTGTGAACATACACTTAGCCAGAAGGTCCTGCAAGGCTTGGGGTAATCAATGGCCACTCATTGCTAAAACTTAAAGGGGTTCTCCGGTGCTTACACATCTTATCCCTTTCCCAAAGGATAGGGGATAAGATGCTTGATCGTGGGAGTCCCGCAGCTGGGGACGCCCGTGATCATGCACGCGGCACCCCGTTTGTAATCAGTCCACGGAGCGCGTTAGCTCCGGGACTGATTACAGTCGTCCGCAGGGTCAACGGCGTGTGACGTCACGCTCGCCCCTCAATTCAAGCCTACGGGAGGGGGCGTGATAGCTGTCACGCCCCCTCCCGTAGGCTTGCATTGAGGGGCGGCGCGTGACGTCACACGGGGGCGGGACGTCACACGCAGCCGGCCCTGCGGTCGCCGGTAATCAGTCCCGGAGCGAACGCGCTCAGTGGACTGATTACAAACGGGGTGCCGCATGCATGATCACGGGCGTCCCCAGCTGCGGGACTCCCGCGATCAGGCATCTTATCCCCTATCCTTTGGAAAAGGGATAAGATGTGTAAGCACCGGAGTACCCCTTTAAAGAGTACCTCTCATGATCTTGTTAAATTTTATAATCCTCCCAGTTCACTGCCCCCACCATGATAAACCACCCCCTGACTTTATTTGTTAGTTTTCTACCTTCATATTGCTCTGTATTTTCTGTCAGATTCACAGATTGGGAAGGGGTGTTCCCCAGCAGGCTGTGACATCATCTGAGGCCATACAGGGGAGAACTTCCTCCCTCACTCTGCTACACACAGCCCAGAGCAGTTCAGTGTGTGATTGGCTAAGGCTGCACCCCCTCAGCACTCCAGACAGCATTTACTGACTTTGGACTTCTGCCAGGCCAGCAGGAGTCCAAAGTGTGTGCAAAAGGTGTGTGTGGGGGGGGGGGGGGGGTCTGTGGACAAGTAGGGAGACACCTAGTGGCACAAATAAAACATAGAAAACATAATTTTTTTTATTTTATTTTTTAAATAGAAAAGTACATTACAAAAAATGTTTTATTTACCATAAGAAGGTGCCCATTTAAGGAGAGCCCATCCAGCTCCTGGCTTCCCCCTGGGCTACGGCCCCACTGTTCAGCGAGAAATCTAATCTGGCCTCCCCAGATGGGGCAGCGGGGATTGGGGACTGACAGGCACCAGTGTTCACTCAGAACATAACATCCCTGTGTACTGTACCCTGTACCCATCCAATACCAAAGGCCTTAGTTCTAGCCAATGATAAGAAAAGATACTATACAAAGGCTGACAGATTATCACTGGATCACTTTAAGGTGAACTGCCATGAGCTGCATAAAGCAGAGGCTTATGGTTTTCTAATATTAAAGGGGTACTCTGGTGGAAATTTATTTATTATTATTTTTTTTTTATCAACTGGTGCCAGAAAGTTTTAGAGATTAGTAAATTACTTCTATTTAAAAATCTTAATCCTCCCAGTACTTATCAGCTGCTGTATGCTCCGGAGGAAGTTGTGTAGTTCTTTCCAGTCTGACCACAGTGCTCTCTGCCGACACCTGTGTCCATGTCCGGAACTGTCCAGAGCAGGATACGTTTGCTATGGGGATTTGCTCCTCCTCTGGACAGTTCCTGAAATGGACAGAGGTGTCAGCGGAGAGCACTGTGGTCAGGCAGAAAAGAAATTCCTCTGTAGTATATCAGCTGATAAGTACTGGAAGGATTAAGATGTTTAAATAGAAGTAATTTCACAAACTTGATCAACTTTCTGGCACTAGCTGATTTGAAAAAAAAAAATATATATATATAAAATTGTTTTCCACCAGTGTACCCCTTTAACCCCTTAACGACCACGGACGTAATTGTACGTCCTGGTTTGGCGGGACTTCCCGCACCAGGACATACATTTACGTCCTGTGTATGACCGCGAGCATCGGAAGGGTGCTCGCGTCATTCACGGCATTCACAGCAGCGGGGAACCCGCCGGTAATGGCCGACACCCGCGGATGTCCGCCATTAACCCCTCAGATGCTGTGATCAATACAGATCAAGGCATCTGCGGCATTGCGGTACTTTGATTGGATGATCGGATCGCCCGCAGCGCTGCCGCGGGGATCCGAACATCCAGCATGGCGGCCGGAGGTCCCCCACCTTGCTCCGGCCGTCTCCCGGGGTCTTCTGCTCTGGTCTGAGATCGAGCAGACCAGAGCAGAATATCACCGATAATACTGATCAGTGCTGTGTCCTATACATAGCACTGCACAGTATTAGCAATCTATAGATTACTATAGATAGTCCCCTATGGGGACATAAAAAGTGTAAAAAAAAAAAGTTGAAAAATGTAAAAGTAAAAAAAAAAAAAAAAAAGACAAATCCCCTCCCCCAATAAAAATGAAAATTGTCCGTTTTTCCCATTTTACCCCCAAAAAGTGTAATTTTTTTTTAATAAACATATTTGGTATCGCCGCGTGCGTAAATGTCCGAACTAACAAAATATAATGTTAATGATCCCGTACGATGAATGGCGTAAACGTAAAAAAAAAAAGTCCAGACATGCTGCTTTTTTCACATTTTATTCAAAAAAAAAATTAATAAAAATTGATCTAAAAGTTTTATATATGCATACCACCCTCTATATGGAAAAATGAAAAAGTTATAGGTGGGCAAAATAGGGCGATTTTAGATTACTGATTTTGTACAAAAAGTTTTAGATTTTTTTTTAAGCGGTACAAAAATATAAAAGTATCTAGCGATGGGTATCATTTTAATCGTATGGACCCACAGAATCAAGAACACTTCATTTTTACCGTAAATTGTACAGTGTGAAAACAAAACTCTCCAAAATGTGCAAAATTTTGGTTTTCATTTAAATTTCCTCCCTATTTTTAAATATCCTCCCTAATTTTTTGGGGGGTTCACCGTACATTTTATGGTAAAATGAAAGCTTTCATTACAAAGTACAATTGGTCACGCAAAAAACAAGCGCTTATATGGGTCTGTAGATGGAAATATAAAAGAGTTATGGATTTTAGAGCGAGGAGGAAAAAACGAAAACACTAAAATAAAATTGGCCTGGTCCTTAAGGTGAAAATGGGCTTGGTCATTAAGGGGTTAAGAGACATTTTAGAAAAATCTATTCACAATCTTTACACCATTGTTTTTCCAAAATGGCTCCGTATCCACCCTAGCAGAACCATTACCACAATTGTGTAATTGGAGAGATGAGGTGAGTATTAATAGGTTTGTCCTAGTGCAGTGTTTCCCAAGCAGGGAACCTCCAGCTGTTGAAAAACTACAACTCCCAGCATGCTCGGACAGCCTTCGGCTGGGTTTTGAAGTTTTGCAACAGCTGGAGGCCCCCTGCTTGGGAAACACTGTCCTAGTGGATGCAAAGAGCTGTAGTTCAGGTCACCAACCTGTGGTCGGGGCAGGACTTGCAGTTGTAATACAGAGATAAAAATCTATATATATAAAACTCAACGTGTGTATGTATGTGTGTATGTATGTGTGTATGTATGTGTGTATGTATGTATGTGTGTATGTATGTGTGTATGTATGTATGTATGTGTGTGTATGTATGTATGTATGTGTGTATGTATTTGTGCATGTATGTGTGAATGTATGTATGTATTTGTGTATGTATGTGTGTATGTATGTGTGTATTTGTGTATGTATGTGTGTATATATGTGTGTATGTATGTATGTGTGTATGTATGTGTGTATGTATATATGTGTGTGTATGTATGTGTGTATGTATGTATTTGTGTATGTGTGTGTATGTATGTGTGTATGTGTGTGTGTATGTGTGTATGTATGTATGTATGTGTGTATGTATGTATGTATATATGTGTGTGTATGTATGTGTGTATGTATGTATTTGTGTTTGTGTGTGTATGTATGTATGTATGTGTGTGTGTATGTATGTATGTGTATGTATGTGTGTATGTATGTGTGTATGTATGTATGTATGTATGTGTGTGTGTATGTATATATGTGTATGTATGTGTGTATGTATGTATGTATTTGTGTATGTATGTATTTGTGTATGTATGTGTGTATATATATATGTGTGTATGTATATATGTGTGTGTATGTATGTATGTATGTATTTGTGTATGTGTGTGTATATATGTGTGCATGTGTATGTATGTGTTTATGTATGTGTGTATGTATGTATGTGTGTGTGTATGTGTGTATGTTCCAGCATCACGTCCAAACGGCTAAAGATATTAACATGAAACTTGGCCACATGTTACTTATATGTCAACAACAAACATAGGATAGGTAATTTAACCCTTACTCACCCCCATTTGCCGGGGGCAGGGTTTATGTTTAAAGTCCCATACAAGTCTATGGGAAATGTATGTTACTGTATAACTTCCAAACGGCTGGAGATATTTCCATAATACTTGGTCACATGTTACTTATATGTCCACTTAAAATATAGGATAGCTAATTTAACCCTTAACTACCCCCATTTGTGAGGGTCGGGGTTTTTGTTTAAAGTCCTATGCAAATCAATGGGAAATGTATGTTCTTACATAACTTCCGTACGGCTGGAGATATTTCAATAACTGGTACACATAATACAGGTCTGGATAGGAGGTCGAGATAGGAGGATGGGATAGGAGGTCGAAATAGGTGGTCGGGATAGGAGGACGGGATAGGAGGACCGGAATAGGAGGACACGATAGGAGGACGGGATCGGAGGTTGAAATAGGAGGTCGGGATAGATGGACTGGATAGGGAGACGGGATAGGAGGTCGGGATAGGAGGTAGGGATAGATGGACTGGATAGGAGGTCGGGATAGATGGACTGGATAGGGAGACGGGATAGGAGGTCGGGATAGGAGGACGGGATAGGAGGACAGGATATGGGGTTGGGATATGACAACAATATATGAGGATGGGATATGAAGTCAAAAGTTTCCTCCTTTGTTTATTTTTCTCCCCAACAAGGATTAGGAAGGAAAAACCGGGCAACGCCGGGTACTCAGCTAGTATGTTCATATAATTTGATCCCAGTGATATACTGTAAACTTACATCGAGTTCTTCTCCCAGACCACACATAACATCTCCAAGATAAGGACGAGGACAAGCAATAGAGAGAAATAAGAAGCCGCACACTTGACATTATGTACACAGCTTTACTTCAGGTTTTGTAGTGTACCAATATTTTAGATAAAATTCTATACAATTCTTATATACAGTACCAGTGAAGATTATATATATAGCAGTAGAAAGATAAGTGGCTACATAAACATGGCAACGGCCACGAAAACTGAAATGATATGGATAAGGCTGGGTTCACACCACGTTTTTGTAATACAGTTCCCGTATACGCTTTCAATTTGAAAACCGTACAGAACTGTATTGAAAAACATATGCATTGAATCTTCATTGAAAACCGTATGCCAAACAATGCATCCGGTTGCATCCATTTTGCATCCAATACGGTTTTGTCTGTTTTTTTCCCGTACCCAAAACCGTAGCCTACCACGGTTTTTGGTCCGGGTGAAAAACCATATGGAAACCATATACGGTTTTTTAACATGGGATTCAATGGGAACCGTATATGCGTACGGTTCCATCCTGTTTGCACCATACAGTTTTTGACTTTGCACAGTTTTTCCTTGGAATATTAATCAAACAAGTGAAACTTTATTCATAATGGAGTGACAAGTTAAAAATTGATGCAACCGGACATCATTTTTAAAACCGTATACGGTTTTTAACAGTATACAGGTACAATTTGCACACGTTTTGATAGTTTGACGAATCAGTTTTTCATCAAAAACCTGATCCGGGAACTGTATTGCAAAAACATGGTGTGAATGCAGCCTAAGGCCGAGACTACTCGGTGACCTGGGCCGCACCACATGAAGATCGCAACATTGTATCAATACGCTGGTACTTGCAATTTCTAAGTCATATGGATTAATCCTTGTGGCACAACCGCCTGGGGATCATTCAGATGACTCTTTGTGCCTCCGCGGTACGGATCCATCGGAAGAAGCTCAAAATTGGCTACCGAAGTACCCTTGGATTGGCACAGACCCATTCAATCCAACAACCTTATCAGATTTTTTGCTCAGACTGAAAAACACGGCAGACCACATTTTTCAGTCTCAGCCAAAAGTCTGATATAGTCGAAAAATTTTATTGAACGGGGCTTGTGCCGATCCAAGCCCAGATATGTTGGCAGTCAATCTTGAGTTTCTCCAGACAGATCCATGCAAACGAGGCAAAAAACATAAATGTGAATGGTGCCATTGGGCCCATTTATACTACAGATTTTCCAAGCGGAATTCCACTGCGGAATCGTGCAGCAAATAAAAAAAAATAAAAAAAAACGGTGCAGCAGCCTCCCATTGTTTTTAATGAGATTCTGATGCACCATTTACACTACGGAATTTCCATGGCAGACATTACACACGGTGGAAATGTCAGATCCCAGCCGAAAGAGTAAACGTGTATATTTTTTCAGCGAAATCCGCTCAGTTATGCATGGTCATCTTTGGAGACCGCGCATTTTTGAGCAGGCTTAGCACCTGCTGCCCACAAAATCTCCACCCGGAAATATTCCAGGCAAAGATTTTATGGTCAGCAGCTGCCGGCAGAACAAGTCGGCGTTAAGCTTCAAAGATGGCATTGCGCTTTCTTCAAGTGGATTCCACCAAAAGAATATACAAGTTTATTATTTCAGCAGGGTCTGGGCTCTAGAATTTCAGCGGTGGAACTTTTTTGCAGCGGAAATTTGGTAGTGTGAATGGTGCAGAAATCCATTGGAAACAATGGGAGGCTGCTGCACTAGATTTCAGGCTGCAGAATTCTACTTGGAGTATGTAGTTTGAATGAGCACTGGCTTAAAATATCAGTGGAATTTAACCCCTTAAAGGTGTACTCCAGAGGATAATAAACGTTTAAAAGTCAACTGGTACCAGAAAGTTAAAACAGATTTGTAAATTACTTCTATTAAAAATCTTAATCCTTTCAGTACTTATCAGCTGCTGTAGGCTCCTCAGGAAGTTGTGTAGTTCTTTCCAGTCTGACCACAGTGCTCTCTGCTGACACATCTGTCCATGTCAGGAACTGTCCAGAGTAGGAGCAAATTCCCATGGCAAACCTCTCCTGCTCTTGGCAGTTCCTGACACAGACAGAGGTGGCAGCAGAGAGCATTGTGTTTTAGACTGGAAAGAACTATACAACATCCTCTGGAGCATACAGCAGCTGATAAGTACTGGAAAGGCTTAATATTTTTAAACAGAAGTAATAGAAATACCTGTAGAATTTTCTGGCAGCAGTTGATTTGAAAACATTTTTCTCTGGATTCCCGCTTTAAAAAAAATATTGGTTATACCTGCAGAAATGCACCAATTCAGCAGAATGTGCAGCCAACATATGGACATCACAGTGGAGGGGTGGGGAGGTGTCCTGGTCATGATGCCCCTCTATGAGCTTGCTGTGGCTTTCCCTAGCAAGGTTGGCTCTATACTAGGAGCTGGCCCCGGGGTAAATCAACTGATCACCCTGGAGGCCACATTTGGATATAGGGGCACCTCTGCTGAGACAACCCCTTTTACCAATAGCAAGCATTGTGCTTTAAAGCTGTAAAAAAAAAAAAAAAAAAAAAAAAAAGTTTAAATCTGTAACTGTTTCAATATGAAGTTTAAAAGAAAACAATATAAAACTTTAATACTGGTTCAAAATAATGTTGACATTTTGGTAGATTAAAAGTTATAGTGTCCCACGTTGTTATATCCTAGACGCCACTTATTTTCCCATCTTCCTTAGTGGTGATCCACAATGACCATTCCAGTAACCCAGACTCTGCCAACTTACAGACGGACCATTGATCGGTGACAGAACTCACTTGGCTGCCATCAATAGTCGCCATTTTGTTCTGTAAGTAAAAAACACTGATGTCACAGGACGGTCCCCAGCGCTAGGACATGTGCATTTCAGGAGATGACATCATGTGTGTCACTGTTGGGTCTCTGCCGCATTGCCAAAGGCGGGAGGGGCTTTCCATAAAAATCTAATTCGAGACAAACAGCAAAAACACAAGAGAGAATGGTCTGATTAGTATTATAGGGTGCGGGCACTTCCATTGGTATTGGCAGCGCATGCAGATGGAGGATGATGCGTAACATTGATCCAGAAAATGGAAAAGGAATTAGCGAAGGTTAGGCTGGGTTCACACTACGTTTTAAGCAATACGGGACCGTTTACGGCTGAAGGGGGAGCGAAAACCGGGCGCTCCCCTATCCCAGCAGTATCCAGCCCGTATGTAATGCATTTCAATGAGCTGACTGGAGTCAAACGCTGACTCTGGTCGGCTCATTTTTGCCCCGTATACGGTTTTCTAACCGGATCTAAAACCGTGGTAAGACCAGCGTTTGACTGCAGTCCGCTCATTAAAATGCATTACATACGGGCTGGATATGGCTGGGATAGGGGAACGCCCGGTTTTCGCTCCCCCTTCAACCGTATACGGTCCCGTATTGCTTAAAACGTAGTGTGAACCCAGCCTTAGTCAGATTGATGAAAACATTACCACAATGAAAAGCGATCGTCCTAAAATCAAGAAGAAAGGTACTCTGTGTATTAGGGTAAGGTCATATATGACAAATTTGTTGTAGAATAATTAATCTAAATCAGTGGTCTCCAAATGGTGGCCTTCCAAATGTTGCAAAACTACAACTCCCAGCATGCCCGGACAGCCAATGTCGGCACGGTCCACCAGACGCCTTCAGAATCTCCGGCCAGAAATTCCTCAGTCTGACCCTAGCCTTACGCTGACTGCCTGTTTATCCATGCATAGTATATCTCTACACTATCAGAGTTTTACTGCCATGGATTTAGACACAAATCCTCTGTAAAATTCGCTTGCGTGACATTCCAGGGAAAAATCTGTTCCAGTTCTCGGGATTGGCAGGGGCCCTGTGGTCAAACCCTCTTGTCATCCTCTATCCTTTGCATAGAGGATAAGAAGCTGGAATAGGAACACTCCTTTATGGTCTATTCACACGTACAGTATTCTGCACAGATTTGATGGACAGGATTTTCTGCTGAAGATTTCAATGTAAACTAAATGACAGAACACCGCTTCAAATCCTGTGCATGAGATCTGCGCACAATACTGTACATGTGAATAGACCCTTAGGGTACGTTCACACATACAGGATCTGCTACATACTTTTTGCTGCATATTTTCTGCAGCTGATTTTGCTACCCATGGGTAACCAGATCAGCTATGTAAACTATGTCGAATTTGTTGCATATTTGCTGCTGTGTATTTTCCTACCCAGTGACGTCAGTGAAAATATGCAGCAGCAAATACACAACAAAATATGCAACGTAATACCCTACCCTTAGGGTGTATTCACATGTACAGTATCCTGTGTATACTTGATGCACAGGATACTGTACGTGTGTATAGACCCTTAAAAAGCAAATTCATTACTTTTTAACCTTAAAGAGGTAACAAATGGTGGAAAACAAATCAACTGGTGCCAGAAAGTTAAACAGATTTGATTTGTAAGTTATTTCTATTTAAAAATCTTAATCCTACCAGTACTTATCAGCTGCTGTATGCTTTACAGAGGAAGTTGTGTAGTTTTTTTCCAGTCTGACCAAAGTTCTCTCTGTTGCCACCTCTGTCTTTGTCAGGAACAGAGTAGAAGCAAATACCCACAGCAAATCTCTCCTGCTTTGGACAGTTCCTGACATGGACAGAGGTGGCAGCAGAGAGCACTGTGGTCAGACTTGAAAGAACTACACAACTTCCTCTGTAGTATACAGCAGCTGATAAGTACTGGAAGGATTAAAGGAGTAGTCTCATGGAAAAAAAAGTGTGCAGGGGGTCCGAGTGCTGGGGCCCCTGCAATCTCCTGTACGGAGCCCCGGCCCTCCCCTGGAGTGGCGCGTCATGACCCCCGCCCGAAGTGGGGGCCGCGACGTCTGCTCCATATACCTCTATAGGAGAGCTGTTCGGCTATCTTCGGCTCTCCCATAGAGATATATGAAGGGGGCTTGGTGGCCCCAGCGGATCTCAGTGATGAGTCCTGGTGCAACAACAACAACATCAGAAGTCGTTTTAAATGACAGCAATAATTTAGAATTATTTGTATATCTGACCAGAAGTCTGTATCTGACACTATAACACACAAGTAATATGGACATGTGAGTAAAACCATGAGTGAGAGTAAGATGATAAGTCAGTGTTACAGACTGTAGGTAAATGAAAGGCACAAAAGACAAAGAGGCTGGAAACTGATTTATTAAAGTGTAAAGTGCAACAAACCATATAGAAAAATAAAGGTTTACTGGAAAATTATTTCTGGCAATAAAATATTTTTCTACCTGAAAATACTCGGCTCCCATTGTGCTTATTTATCTATTTTTATTAGATTTTTGTAGTGCTTATTTATCTGGTTATCAGTTAGACTTCCTTATTCTGGGACCACTATATATTGCTATCCAGTCCCCTATGGTGGCAGACACCAAGGCCCAGCCAGCAGATGTCCACGTTCTTGTGATGTGACCGAGAGCACTGGGTAAGGATTTATTATTTCCCCCGCCATTTTCTTTTAGTTTCTTTAGGGGACCTGTCATCTTTGAAGTACTGTATTTTTTATGAAATACTGCAATATCCATGAAATAGTTCTACAGAAGCTTATCTTACAATCTTACATTGTGCTGTTCCCTCTGTTATTCCTCCTGGAAACATTTAAATAGCTTGTAAATGGGGTGTGTCCCTACAAAGTCACATGTCATACAATCAGCGCTGACTGTACCGTACTCTGTAGTGCTACGTCCAATGACCAGGGTAATGGTAAGGACCGGTTGTCTACTGATACATTTCCTGGGAGGTATAACAGAGGGACGGTACAATGCAGAGATCTAAAAGATGCTGCAGCAAGATCATTTAAGGGGGAATGAGTATTACATGTATTAGCCAGGTTAGCCAAAGGGCGTCTCTCCACTCTGGCTTATAGGGTGGAGCCCCCAACCCCATCTAAGGTATATGGCATATTGCTTCTAGACGATCACGATCAGGAGATAGATTTGCCAGAAGTCCCATGCAAATCTGAAATTACAGCAAAATTTAAAAGGGGTACTCTGCTGCCCCAGCGTTCGGAACATTTTGTTCCCAACGCTTGGAGAGGGCAGCGGGGTAGTGACGTCACGTCTCACCCCCTCAATGCAAGTTTATAGGAGGGGCAGGGTGCCGGCCACCACGCCCCCTCCCATAGACCTGCATTGAGGGGGTGTGGTGTGACGTCACGAGGGGCGTGGCAGAGATGTCAAGACCCTGCCGCCCGAACACAGGTTGTAAAAGAACGCTGGGTGCTGCATAGGCGGTCCCCAGCGGCAGAACCCCTGCGATCAGACATCTTATCCCCTATCCTTTGGATAGGGGATAAGATGTCTAGGGGTGGAGTACCCCTTTAAATACCTTCTGACATTACCTTCATTGGGATTCATGTGGTTAGTTAGTGTCTGCAGAACATCATTACTGCTAAAGAGGAAAGAAACGTGAGGTACACAGACTGAAAAGACAGATGGCCATGCCTGTTAATGGAACCGCTACACATGAAGGAAAGCGATGTGTTAATAAGCGCGCAATGCCATGGAGAATGGGGAGGAGTTTGCATGCGAAGAAACAGAAGATAAAGGCATTCTACGGTTACCATTATGATGTGTTTCTCCAAGAGGCTCAAGCTTTGGAAGTCTAGAAACTTTTGGGGTTCCCCAGCCAACTACAGGGAAAACAAACAGAATTTCACTTAAGGTAAAATAAAATAGGAAATCACTAGCGAATGGCTCTGGAGACTGTAAAAGCATAAAACAAGGGGTTAACCATAGTATGGGTGTAATATTCTGAAAAAGACAAAATATGGTCTAACAATCTTATAAAACTGATCAGTAATTTACTGTTCAAAAATACATTTTACAAGTAAAAAAAAAACATTAATAGACTTAAAGGGGTACTCCAGCCCCAAGACATCTTATCCCCTATCCAAAGGATAGGGGATAAGCTGTCTGATCGCGGGGGTCCCGCCGCTGGGGACCCCCGCAATCTAGCATGCAGCACCCACCTGTAAGCAGGTCCTGCCCCCTTCCATAGACTTGCATTGAGGGGGTGGGACATGATGTCACACGGGGGGCGGAGTAAGGGTGTGATGTCACATGGGGGCGGAGTCGTGACATCACGATACTCCGGCCCCGTGGTTGGGAGGCATAATACTGAGAGCCTCCAGTGCTTCCAGCAGTGCTTACAGGTGGGTGGTGCATGTTAGATTGCGGGAGTCCCCAGCGATCAGACATCTTATCCCCTATCCTTTGGATAGGGAATAAGATGTCTTGGGGTCGGAGTACCCCTTTAAATACTAAACCCCAAAATACTTTTGGCCCGTCACAAGTGGAGATCCGACAACTGGGATTCCTGCAGATGTCGTACACCAGAGTTTCCCCAAACAGGGTGCCTTCAGCTGTTGCAAAACTACAATTCCCAGCATGCCCGGACAGCCAAAGGCTGTCCGGGCATGCTGGGAATTGTAGTTTTGCAACAGCTGAAGGCACCTTGGTTGAAAAACACTACAAAAACAAGTCCCGTATCCAGTTTTTAAATTAAAGTAATATGGCCAGGTCTCCCACCCAAATTCTCTCTGGAAGGAAGACGTATCATAAAAGTCAACTCTACCACCCTTATCGCTTAGGTCAGCATTTTTCAACCAGGGTGCCTCCAGCTGTTGCAGAACTACAACTTCCAGCATGCCCGGAAAGCCAAAAGCTGTCCAGATATGCTAGTAGTTATAGTTTTGCAACAGCTGGAGGCACCCTGGTTGGAATAAATACTTCCTTATGCACGGGATAAGGGATGGTGGTACAATCTCTTTTAATAAAATATTAGACATAAAAAATTTTTATAAAGCTCAGATGATGCTATTGCTGAAGCTCAGGTGTTACGGCGACATACGCATAAAAGCCGTCTTCATTATTGTCCACAATAAAACTAATAGTCTGTGATTTGCTTGGATGTCTTCCAGCAGCAGACGCACTCCGTTACTCACCGGGTAACTGTGGCGGCGGAGTCGTTGGGCTCTTTAAATCAGACTCGTCTGCGCTTAAAGGTTCTATTTTATTTCTTTTCATTTTGAGTTTTTTTGTCTTCTTTTTGCTTTGCGCTAAAGTAGAAAAAACAAAGACAAATCGTGTATAATTTTAAACAGCATTTGCTTGCACCCAGTACTGCTGACCACCCGGTGTGCAGGGAACTGAAGCACAGCTCCCAACTGGGTATGGTTTATTCTCCATACCATAGAAGTTACAGAAGATGGGCCCATTGCAATCAAAGTAATGGCATATCCCAGCTATAGGTCATCACTTAAAGGGGTACTCCGCACCCCTAGACATCTTATCCCCTATCCAAAGGATAGGGGATAAGATGTCAGATCGCCAGGGTCCCGCTGCTGGGGACCCCCGGGATCTCGGCTGCAGCACCCACACCGGCAACGCTGGAGGCTTCAGATCCCGACCACAATGGCGGACGAGCGTGACGTCACAACTCTGCCCCGTGTGACGTCACGCTCTGCCCCCTCAATGCAAGTCTATGGGAGGTCCGTCACGCCCCCTCCCATAGACTTGCATTGAGGGGGCGTGACGGCACACAGGGCGGAGTTGTGACGTCACGCTCGTCCGCCATTGTGGTCGGGATCTGAAGCCTCCAGCGTTGCCGATGTGAGGTAAAAGAGTGACATGTGATGTCTTATCTATGTGCATAGTGTCACTATCTTCTCTAAGCCTCATGCAGCACAATAGAATCCCACAACTTCTGCTGACACTGTCCCAGTCTACACAGCACAGCTGACCCAAAATAAATAAAATAAATTAATTAAAAGGGGTTATTCATCATAAGGTGATTTTAGCACTTAACTGCCAGACAGTAATGGGCATACTTAGGAAAGATCCATGCTCGTCTTGGTGCTTGCAAGTCCACTATAATGCTTTGGCTTTATAGTTCCAGGATCCCTTGTTGAGGTCACTTTTCTTTCTCCCACACATCAGCCACCCCTTACACATTAAAGCACACCTGAGACAATTCTCTGTAACCCTGTGAAGAATGATCTCCACCACCACCCAGCGGTCGCTCCACTCATTGAAGCACAGACATGTTCCCCTTGAACACCTAACTAGTGATGTAATGTCTCAGGCCACCATTCAACCTGGGAAAACCTGAGACCACACTTTTATATGCTGTTAAAAAATAAACATTGGGGCAAAGAATTGCGAGACCATCCATCAAACACAGGTACAGACACTTTATTATGAACTACACTAACTTTACAGCCCCTGTAGCATAGTCATAAAAAAATTACTGGAATACCCCTTTGAATAAATAAAAGTACCTGATTCCCTTCCTTCAAAAGGGTCTACACTTGAATCATCCTGCTCCAGCTTCTGGCTCAAAGCATCTTTGTATGATTCTAATAATTGTCCATCCTGAGATGCCCGCCCGCTCTCACTGCCATCACTTCTGGAATCAATCTCTTCTTCTGCCTTAGGCTCTAGGGCAATGTCTATGCCATTTTGTCCATTCACCATTTTCTGACGCTTTTTCTCCTTTTCCTTCCTGATTTTTCCTTCATTCTATTAACAAAAATAAGAAGAGATAAATCGCAATTCAGCAGCAACATCCATCATGCTCTGAAGACAGGTTGGCCAAACAGGCGTGTATTGTTTGTGCAGCTGTCTCTTATATAATGCACCGATATACACGTACGTCTTCTATCTACTTCCCAAGAGCTCAGCTAGACAGGTGTTCTCTATAGAAGTTATTATGGGATGGCTATAAAACTAACTGACAGCTGCTGTATACACTGCCAAGTTTCTATCAATGGATGGTTTGTGGATCGCACTTGAAGAATGATTTCTTATTATAAAACCAGATCAAAGTTCAATGTAACAGGATAGAAAGATAACAGCTAGTAAATACAGCACTGTATAATGCTATACCTCCGTGATGACGGCCGATATAGGCTGGAATGGATTGACCATAGGAACAGACGTATCTTCATCAACCAGTTGTCTTCCCTCTCGCTCGGCTTCTTCCCTTTCCCGTTCTTCTCTATAGAGAACATAATGAAACAAGAATGTAGTTTAGACACAAACAATGCTGGATCTGCAATCACAGGGACTTAAAGGGGTACTCCGCCCGTGACATCTTCTCCCCTAACTAAAAGGAAAGGGGATATGATGTCTAATCACGGGGATCCAGCCACTGGGACCCTCACGATCTCCGGCCCATCTCTCCGGCATTCTGAACACTTATGTCATGAAGGGGTCATGACGTCACACCCCCTCCATTTACGTCTATGGGAGGAGGCGCGATTGCTGTGGTTGAGCAACAACAGCCGTCAAGCCTCCACCCATAGACATGAATAGAGAAGGCATGATATTACTACCATGACCGCCTGAAACCGGCATTCTGAACATAAATGTTCACAACACTAGGGTGCTGGGCCGGAGATCCCAGGAACCAGACCCCCTGTGATCAGACATTTTATCCCCTATCCAGCGGAGTACCCCTTTAACTCAAGACGAAGGGTGTAATGGTTTGTTATAACATTTCTTCCGATGGGTAGAAGTGGGACAAATTATCTCTAAAAAGTGCAGCAGCCACATTTACTCTGTTATTTAACTGGCATTACAGAACTGCTGACTGAATCGTTTTCATATGGTGGTTATTATGCAGATGTAGCAGAGCTGAGTCAAACTATGTGACAGAGCCATCGAGTCATCATTAGACACGACTCCTAGTCAAGTGTTTTTATTAACAGGAGAGGTAAACATAGTGATGCAGCCCGGCAATGGTCATTCCTAGGTAAACTAGTACAGGATGAGACAAATACATCCAGCATAACTAATGCACTCCAAAACCTCTCACAGGGAGAAATGACTGCTGGAGGGGTCCAGAAATACTAAATCGCAGGGAGATTCCACTAAAGACCGTTCTGCCAGTAAGAAAAATACATGTATATGGGCAGCTAAAAAAATGGGTCTATAATGATGGTGCTGGGTGTATTAATATCTAGATGCCCTATAGCAGAGGTCTCCAACCTGTGGTTCTCCAGATGCTATCATACAACTCTCATCGTACACTGCAGGCTGTCAGGAGAGCCACAGACTGGATACCACTGTCTTATAGGTAACTGCTCAGCACATGATGAACAGTGGTCCAGACCCAGTTTAGAGAGCACTATGCAACTTATGGTTCCTCTGGGCCTGAATGGCTGACGACAAACATATTTTTTCCATTACTTTAACTTTTTTTTTCATTAATGTTCTTTAGGTTTCGTTTTTATAGTGTTCACTTTGTGGAGAACAGATTACAATTACATTGTCTCCAAATTAAAACACATTTACATTTTTTTATACAATGTAATTTATTTCTGTATTAGGCTGCTTATAGGTATAACACAGGCATATTAAAAGGAATTTCACACCAGACACTTTTCCCCTATTCTCCTGTGGTTAAGTGTCCGTAGGCAGTGGACAACCTCTGGGCCCCCCCAAGATTTTGAGAACAAAACTCTCGAAGCCCAATACACTGTCTATGGTAGTTGGGGTACAATGCTTGGCTTTTTCCAACACTTCTTTTGAGTCCTGTTCTCAAGATAGCAGGTGAGTCCCAAAGATCAACTCCCCCACGAGAAGACATTTATCCTTATCCTGGAGTGTCCATGAAGGCAAAACTGCAAAACTTCTTGAAGCCCAAGGCCTAATAGGCTTATATACAAGGCAGAACTGGAGGTCATTGTTAGGTCTCCAGCTAATATGGCAACCTATTAACCATGGCATCTGAAGGGTTAAACAGCCATGATCTGAGGGTTTTAGATGTATGTTACAGCTTATACCCTTTGTAAATGCTTCATACACCACTTCTGAGCCACCCTCCTTATAGCACTGCATATTAGAGGAACTACAATCTCACTGTGACGTACCATTGTGGTGCAGTGTGGAAGGGGTTAAACAAAAAACTGGTCTCCAGAAATAACCTGTCACACATATGACAAGCACACATAATGACATAAATTAGCTCCATGAACTTCAGTGTGTATGTTACAATGTATTCTGTATATCTGTCTGTGGTATAAACATGTATACATAAGGCATGATGTGAATAAACACAGATTTTCTAACGCTATATTCATGAATTATTATTATTATCAAAATGATTATTATAGTGTGTATTACCGTTCCTCGCGGAGCCTCTTGACTCGCTCAGCAATTTTCTGCTTTTCTTGTTCCTCTTGGGCTCGCTGCTCGGTAGTCTCTTTCTGGACACGTTCGTGAAGTGCTTCAAAATCTTTTGCTATGACTTCTAGCAACCAGTTCAGACCTTTTCTTATATGGGAATCAATTTTTTTCCCATAGCCTAGAGCTGCCGAACATGGCTCCTAAGAAAAGGCGGGAAAAAAACAATACTTTACTGCACGTATAACCTAAGGCAGTGTTTCTCAACTTGAGGTACATATATGCATCGTGGGCGGGGGGAGTTGGGCACTGCTGCTTTCCACTGAATCTCAGTTGTTACATGGTTTTTGATGTAAAGAGTAGCACAGTCTCCTTGTCAAAAATCATGGTGATATCAACATGTAGTGCTGGGCGGTATATCGGTTCATACCAAAAATTTTTCCTGCACAATATGAATTTTTCCCATACCGCAATAACGGTTAGACCCCTCCCCCCTTGAATGAATGAATTATCAGCCGCAGCGCGCTGTCCCCACATCGAGGAACTAATCCTATGTAACCCGCGAGTGCTCCTTCTCTACCCCCAAAATCATATGTGACCCACGAGCGCTCCTTCTCTACCCCCCTCCAATCATATGTAACCCGCGATCACTCCTTCTCTATCCCCCTCCAATCATATGTGACCCACAAGCGCTCCTTCTCTACCCCCCTCCAATCATGTGACCCGCGAGCACTCCTTCTCTACCCCCCTCCAATCATATGTAACCCGCGAGTGCTCCTTCTCTATCCCCCTCCAATCATATGTGACCCGCAAGCACTTCTTCTCTACCCCTCTCCAATCATATGTGACCCGCAAGCACTTCTTCTCTACCCCTCTCCAATCATATGTGACCCGCGAGCACTCCTTCTCTATCCCCCTGCAATCACATGTAACCCGCGAGCACTCCTTCTCTACCCCCCTCCAATCATGTGTGACCCACGAGCGCTCCTTCTCTACCCCCCCAATCATATGTGACCCGCGAGCGCTCCTTCTCCCCCTCCCCCAATGAGTTATCAGCTGCTGCGCTGTACTGTACTCTGTATTCCTGTGCCAGGGCTGCAAATATTAAAAAACAAATTTTCACTCACCTTCACCTACGTTCCCCCATTGCTCCGGTAACTGCCTCACACTCTTCCTGGGGATGGGAATGTCACAGAGCCATCAGCCTATAACCGGCCGCAGTGATGTCCCCCCTTGGCCGGTGATAGGCTGAGCGCACTGTCATGTAAGGAGCCGGACGGCTTCTTACATGATAGGCTGACGGCTCTGTGATGTTCCCATTCCCAGAAAGCAGCAAGAGGATCGCAGCAGGGGATCGTGAGGCCGGTACTGGAGTAACTGGGGAACGTAGAAAGGAAGGGAATTAAAGTTTGTTTTTTTAATATTTGCAGCCCGGATACAGGAATACAGTACAGTAGTACAGGAGTACAGTACAGCACAGCACAGCGGCTGATAATTCATTGGGGGAGGGGGAGAAGGAGCGCTTGCGGGTCACATATGATTGGGGGGGTTAGAGAAGGAGCGCTCGCGGGTCACATATGATTTGGGGGGGGGGGAATACCGTTAAATACCATGGACCCGCAATAACTTACAAAAATACAGCAATACACATTTTTGGTCATACCGCCCAGCACTATCAACATGTAAATATGCCCTTAAGATGGCAGCACATGGGCTGGCATAGGTTGCATGCTGCCTGAATCTCGTAGCTAAAGAAAGTCACAGATGAACTTGCTGTTTCAGTAACTTGTGGACAATGAAGCCACCCTATTTACTTTCATTAGCTGCATTGCGATCTTTGGCCACAAGAGTCCTGCCGCAGAGTCACTGAGAGGTTCTAACCAAAATGTGGCTCTGCAATAACTTTAAAAAAAAACAAAACATAATGGCACGGCTAGGCAAGAATTTAAAAAATAAACATACAAGGTCCCACAGTCTATATAAATGTCAATGCACAACATCTTCCGGCATATTTTATATTAAATATACAAAGTGAAGTTATACTCACAATTTGACATAAGCACTTGTTGTCATTCACCAATTTCTCCAGTGACAGAAACTCTATAATATCAGCTTCGGCCATTGCACCCTCCCGATCCTGCTTATTTGCTAAACTGTAGGGTTAAAAAAAATAGGAGAAATACCCTGGGATGGTTAATGATTCATATTCCAGATCCTATATATTATCACTATTCTATAGACTCAGAGGCCCATATCATTTAACTGGAAAACTTTAAGGAAAAAAAAAAAAAAAAAAAAACAGATAATTAACAACTAGGGGTGTGAATTGGCAAGAATCTGACGATGCGACATGTATTGCAATACACGTATGACGATACGATATATTGCGATATATCCCGATTCTGTTTCAAAAACGTTGATACCAAATATGTTTATTTTTATTATGTTTACATGTTTTTATATAGGAATAGGGGGTGATTTGAACTTTTAATATGGAAGGGGTTAATGTGTGTCTTTTAAACTTTTATTAAAACTTTTTTTTTTTAATACACTTTATTAGACTTCTAGGAGGAATCATTAGATTCCTCAGACAGATGAATATAGTTCTACTGAACTCCATTGCTCTGTGATCCATTGATAGAGCCTGGCTGGACTAGGATCTATCAATGACAGAGCCACAGGACAGCAGGAAGAAGAGGTAAGCCCTCCGGCTACCTCCACAGTGGGTCGCCCGCCCGCGATCGCGCTGCGGGGGGGGGGGGCGATCCACCCCACTAGTCCACCAGGGAGCATTCACAGGTCCCTTTAGACGCCGCTGTCAGCTTTGAAAGCGGCAATATAAAGGGATAATAGCCAGCCGCGGCCAACGCCACATGCTGGCTATTAGCGGCGGCTCCCGGCTACTGAAAACAGCCGAGGGCTGCAGAGTATGGAGCGGGCAGGAGTCAGGAGCCCGCTCCATACACCCAGAGTGCCACCGCGATTGTCAGGTCCGGCCCTGGTTGCACGAGTCGGAAAAATTCACCTGCCCGGCGCCCGGAACCGCATGTCCCGGGCATCGGGTGATACGAATTCCACATCCCTAAAAAGATAGATTCAAAAATATTTTGAATCGATACAGTATCGCCAAAATAAAAATCACGAAAATCGAGTGAATCGATTTTTTCTTACACCCCTATTAACAACATAGATAATTTCAGTTGATTATTACTTTGATGAATGAATACTTATGTTTATTTACATGTACAGTATCCTGTGCATATTTGATGTGCAGGATTAGAAGCTGCAGATTTTTATGCTACAGATTTCAATGTAAACTAAATGACTGAATACAGCATGAAATCTGCAGCTACAAATCCTGCGCATCAAATATGCACAGGATACTGTACGTGTGAATACACCCTTAAGGAGGTTTTGCCACTGTTCCCACTTGGGGCCCATTGATCGGACCCCCTGCATTCAGGCATTTATCGCCTATCCTATGAATGAAGTGTTTTTCCCCAGACTACCCCTTTACCAAAAGGTCACAGAGAATGCCAAGTAATATTTTCCATTCAAATTAATGGAATAGTTCCTGTCTATTGATGTTGTTGTCCATAGGGCTTGCTGTAAAGCATCTATCTAAATGCTGTTAAAAACGAGGTGTCAGTCCCCATAATAATGTAC